>NW_028301554.1:5000-305000 GCF_042242905.1 Orbicella faveolata
AACCCTAACCCTAACCCTAACCCTAACCCTAACCCTAACCCTAACCCTAACCCTAACCCTAACCCTAACCCTAACCCTAACCCTAACCCTAACCCTAACCCTAACCCTAACCCTAACCCTAACCCTAACCCTAACCCTAACCCTAACCCTAACCCTAACCCTAACCCTAACCCTAACCCTAACCCTAACCCTAACCCTAACCCTAACCCTAACCCTAACCCTAACCCTAACCCTAACCCTAACCCTAACCCTAACCCTAACCCTAACCCTAACCCTAACCCTAACCCTAACCCTAACCCTAACCCTAACCCTAACCCTAACCCTAACCCTAACCCTAACCCTAACCCTAACCCTAACCCTAACCCTAACCCTAACCCTAACCCTAACCCTAACCCTAACCCTAACCCTAACCCTAACCCTAACCCTAACCCTAACCCTAACCCTAACCCTAACCCTAACCCTAACCCTAACCCTAACCCTAACCCTAACCCTAACCCTAACCCTAACCCTAACCCTAACCCTAACCCTAACCCTAACCCTAACCCTAACCCTAACCCTAACCCTAACCCTAACCCTAACCCTAACCCTAACCCTAACCCTAACCCTAACCCTAACCCTAACCCTAACCCTAACCCTAACCCTAACCCTAACCCTAACCCTAACCCTAACCCTAACCCTAACCCTAACCCTAACCCTAACCCTAACCCTAACCCTAACCCTAACCCTAACCCTAACCCTAACCCTAACCCTAACCCTAACCCTAACCCTAACCCTAACCCTAACCCTAACCCTAACCCTAACCCTAACCCTAACCCTAACCCTAACCCTAACCCTAACCCTAACCCTAACCCTAACCCTAACCCTAACCCTAACCCTAACCCTAACCCTAACCCTAACCCTAACCCTAACCCTAACCCTAACCCTAACCCTAACCCTAACCCTAACCCTAACCCTAACCCTAACCCTAACCCTAACCCTAACCCTAACCCTAACCCTAACCCTAACCCTAACCCTAACCCTAACCCTAACCCTAACCCTAACCCTAACCCTAACCCTAACCCTAACCCTAACCCTAACCCTAACCCTAACCCTAACCCTAACCCTAACCCTAACCCTAACCCTAACCCTAACCCTAACCCTAACCCTAACCCTAACCCTAACCCTAACCCTAACCCTAACCCTAACCCTAACCCTAACCCTAACCCTAACCCTAACCCTAACCCTAACCCTAACCCTAACCCTAACCCTAACCCTAACCCTAACCCTAACCCTAACCCTAACCCTAACCCTAACCCTAACCCTAACCCTAACCCTAACCCTAACCCTAACCCTAACCCTAACCCTAACCCTAACCCTAACCCTAACCCTAACCCTAACCCTAACCCTAACCCTAACCCTAACCCTAACCCTAACCCTAACCCTAACCCTAACCCTAACCCTAACCCTAACCCTAACCCTAACCCTAACCCTAACCCTAACCCTAACCCTAACCCTAACCCTAACCCTAACCCTAACCCTAACCCTAACCCTAACCCTAACCCTAACCCTAACCCTAACCCTAACCCTAACCCTAACCCTAACCCTAACCCTAACCCTAACCCTAACCCTAACCCTAACCCTAACCCTAACCCTAACCCTAACCCTAACCCTAACCCTAACCCTAACCCTAACCCTAACCCTAACCCTAACCCTAACCCTAACCCTAACCCTAACCCTAACCCTAACCCTAACCCTAACCCTAACCCTAACCCTAACCCTAACCCTAACCCTAACCCTAACCCTAACCCTAACCCTAACCCTAACCCTAACCCTAACCCTAACCCTAACCCTAACCCTAACCCTAACCCTAACCCTAACCCTAACCCTAACCCTAACCCTAACCCTAACCCTAACCCTAACCCTAACCCTAACCCTAACCCTAACCCTAACCCTAACCCTAACCCTAACCCTAACCCTAACCCTAACCCTAACCCTAACCCTAACCCTAACCCTAACCCTAACCCTAACCCTAACCCTAACCCTAACCCTAACCCTAACCCTAACCCTAACCCTAACCCTAACCCTAACCCTAACCCTAACCCTAACCCTAACCCTAACCCTAACCCTAACCCTAACCCTAACCCTAACCCTAACCCTAACCCTAACCCTAACCCTAACCCTAACCCTAACCCTAACCCTAACCCTAACCCTAACCCTAACCCTAACCCTAACCCTAACCCTAACCCTAACCCTAACCCTAACCCTAACCCTAACCCTAACCCTAACCCTAACCCTAACCCTAACCCTAACCCTAACCCTAACCCTAACCCTAACCCTAACCCTAACCCTAACCCTAACCCTAACCCTAACCCTAACCCTAACCCTAACCCTAACCCTAACCCTAACCCTAACCCTAACCCTAACCCTAACCCTAACCCTAACCCTAACCCTAACCCTAACCCTAACCCTAACCCTAACCCTAACCCTAACCCTAACCCTAACCCTAACCCTAACCCTAACCCTAACCCTAACCCTAACCCTAACCCTAACCCTAACCCTAACCCTAACCCTAACCCTAACCCTAACCCTAACCCTAACCCTAACCCTAACCCTAACCCTAACCCTAACCCTAACCCTAACCCTAACCCTAACCCTAACCCTAACCCTAACCCTAACCCTAACCCTAACCCTAACCCTAACCCTAACCCTAACCCTAACCCTAACCCTAACCCTAACCCTAACCCTAACCCTAACCCTAACCCTAACCCTAACCCTAACCCTAACCCTAACCCTAACCCTAACCCTAACCCTAACCCTAACCCTAACCCTAACCCTAACCCTAACCCTAACCCTAACCCTAACCCTAACCCTAACCCTAACCCTAACCCTAACCCTAACCCTAACCCTAACCCTAACCCTAACCCTAACCCTAACCCTAACCCTAACCCTAACCCTAACCCTAACCCTAACCCTAACCCTAACCCTAACCCTAACCCTAACCCTAACCCTAACCCTAACCCTAACCCTAACCCTAACCCTAACCCTAACCCTAACCCTAACCCTAACCCTAACCCTAACCCTAACCCTAACCCTAACCCTAACCCTAACCCTAACCCTAACCCTAACCCTAACCCTAACCCTAACCCTAACCCTAACCCTAACCCTAACCCTAACCCTAACCCTAACCCTAACCCTAACCCTAACCCTAACCCTAACCCTAACCCTAACCCTAACCCTAACCCTAACCCTAACCCTAACCCTAACCCTAACCCTAACCCTAACCCTAACCCTAACCCTAACCCTAACCCTAACCCTAACCCTAACCCTAACCCTAACCCTAACCCTAACCCTAACCCTAACCCTAACCCTAACCCTAACCCTAACCCTAACCCTAACCCTAACCCTAACCCTAACCCTAACCCTAACCCTAACCCTAACCCTAACCCTAACCCTAACCCTAACCCTAACCCTAACCCTAACCCTAACCCTAACCCTAACCCTAACCCTAACCCTAACCCTAACCCTAACCCTAACCCTAACCCTAACCCTAACCCTAACCCTAACCCTAACCCTAACCCTAACCCTAACCCTAACCCTAACCCTAACCCTAACCCTAACCCTAACCCTAACCCTAACCCTAACCCTAACCCTAACCCTAACCCTAACCCTAACCCTAACCCTAACCCTAACCCTAACCCTAACCCTAACCCTAACCCTAACCCTAACCCTAACCCTAACCCTAACCCTAACCCTAACCCTAACCCTAACCCTAACCCTAACCCTAACCCTAACCCTAACCCTAACCCTAACCCTAACCCTAACCCTAACCCTAACCCTAACCCTAACCCTAACCCTAACCCTAACCCTAACCCTAACCCTAACCCTAACCCTAACCCTAACCCTAACCCTAACCCTAACCCTAACCCTAACCCTAACCCTAACCCTAACCCTAACCCTAACCCTAACCCTAACCCTAACCCTAACCCTAACCCTAACCCTAACCCTAACCCTAACCCTAACCCTAACCCTAACCCTAACCCTAACCCTAACCCTAACCCTAACCCTAACCCTAACCCTAACCCTAACCCTAACCCTAACCCTAACCCTAACCCTAACCCTAACCCTAACCCTAACCCTAACCCTAACCCTAACCCTAACCCTAACCCTAACCCTAACCCTAACCCTAACCCTAACCCTAACCCTAACCCTAACCCTAACCCTAACCCTAACCCTAACCCTAACCCTAACCCTAACCCTAACCCTAACCCTAACCCTAACCCTAACCCTAACCCTAACCCTAACCCTAACCCTAACCCTAACCCTAACCCTAACCCTAACCCTAACCCTAACCCTAACCCTAACCCTAACCCTAACCCTAACCCTAACCCTAACCCTAACCCTAACCCTAACCCTAACCCTAACCCTAACCCTAACCCTAACCCTAACCCTAACCCTAACCCTAACCCTAACCCTAACCCTAACCCTAACCCTAACCCTAACCCTAACCCTAACCCTAACCCTAACCCTAACCCTAACCCTAACCCTAACCCTAACCCTAACCCTAACCCTAACCCTAACCCTAACCCTAACCCTAACCCTAACCCTAACCCTAACCCTAACCCTAACCCTAACCCTAACCCTAACCCTAACCCTAACCCTAACCCTAACCCTAACCCTAACCCTAACCCTAACCCTAACCCTAACCCTAACCCTAACCCTAACCCTAACCCTAACCCTAACCCTAACCCTAACCCTAACCCTAACCCTAACCCTAACCCTAACCCTAACCCTAACCCTAACCCTAACCCTAACCCTAACCCTAACCCTAACCCTAACCCTAACCCTAACCCTAACCCTAACCCTAACCCTAACCCTAACCCTAACCCTAACCCTAACCCTAACCCTAACCCTAACCCTAACCCTAACCCTAACCCTAACCCTAACCCTAACCCTAACCCTAACCCTAACCCTAACCCTAACCCTAACCCTAACCCTAACCCTAACCCTAACCCTAACCCTAACCCTAACCCTAACCCTAACCCTAACCCTAACCCTAACCCTAACCCTAACCCTAACCCTAACCCTAACCCTAACCCTAACCCTAACCCTAACCCTAACCCTAACCCTAACCCTAACCCTAACCCTAACCCTAACCCTAACCCTAACCCTAACCCTAACCCTAACCCTAACCCTAACCCTAACCCTAACCCTAACCCTAACCCTAACCCTAACCCTAACCCTAACCCTAACCCTAACCCTAACCCTAACCCTAACCCTAACCCTAACCCTAACCCTAACCCTAACCCTAACCCTAACCCTAACCCTAACCCTAACCCTAACCCTAACCCTAACCCTAACCCTAACCCTAACCCTAACCCTAACCCTAACCCTAACCCTAACCCTAACCCTAACCCTAACCCTAACCCTAACCCTAACCCTAACCCTAACCCTAACCCTAACCCTAACCCTAACCCTAACCCTAACCCTAACCCTAACCCTAACCCTAACCCTAACCCTAACCCTAACCCTAACCCTAACCCTAACCCTAACCCTAACCCTAACCCTAACCCTAACCCTAACCCTAACCCTAACCCTAACCCTAACCCTAACCCTAACCCTAACCCTAACCCTAACCCTAACCCTAACCCTAACCCTAACCCTAACCCTAACCCTAACCCTAACCCTAACCCTAACCCTAACCCTAACCCTAACCCTAACCCTAACCCTAACCCTAACCCTAACCCTAACCCTAACCCTAACCCTAACCCTAACCCTAACCCTAACCCTAACCCTAACCCTAACCCTAACCCTAACCCTAACCCTAACCCTAACCCTAACCCTAACCCTAACCCTAACCCTAACCCTAACCCTAACCCTAACCCTAACCCTAACCCTAACCCTAACCCTAACCCTAACCCTAACCCTAACCCTAACCCTAACCCTAACCCTAACCCTAACCCTAACCCTAACCCTAACCCTAACCCTAACCCTAACCCTAACCCTAACCCTAACCCTAACCCTAACCCTAACCCTAACCCTAACCCTAACCCTAACCCTAACCCTAACCCTAACCCTAACCCTAACCCTAACCCTAACCCTAACCCTAACCCTAACCCTAACCCTAACCCTAACCCTAACCCTAACCCTAACCCTAACCCTAACCCTAACCCTAACCCTAACCCTAACCCTAACCCTAACCCTAACCCTAACCCTAACCCTAACCCTAACCCTAACCCTAACCCTAACCCTAACCCTAACCCTAACCCTAACCCTAACCCTAACCCTAACCCTAACCCTAACCCTAACCCTAACCCTAACCCTAACCCTAACCCTAACCCTAACCCTAACCCTAACCCTAACCCTAACCCTAACCCTAACCCTAACCCTAACCCTAACCCTAACCCTAACCCTAACCCTAACCCTAACCCTAACCCTAACCCTAACCCTAACCCTAACCCTAACCCTAACCCTAACCCTAACCCTAACCCTAACCCTAACCCTAACCCTAACCCTAACCCTAACCCTAACCCTAACCCTAACCCTAACCCTAACCCTAACCCTAACCCTAACCCTAACCCTAACCCTAACCCTAACCCTAACCCTAACCCTAACCCTAACCCTAACCCTAACCCTAACCCTAACCCTAACCCTAACCCTAACCCTAACCCTAACCCTAACCCTAACCCTAACCCTAACCCTAACCCTAACCCTAACCCTAACCCTAACCCTAACCCTAACCCTAACCCTAACCCTAACCCTAACCCTAACCCTAACCCTAACCCTAACCCTAACCCTAACCCTAACCCTAACCCTAACCCTAACCCTAACCCTAACCCTAACCCTAACCCTAACCCTAACCCTAACCCTAACCCTAACCCTAACCCTAACCCTAACCCTAACCCTAACCCTAACCCTAACCCTAACCCTAACCCTAACCCTAACCCTAACCCTAACCCTAACCCTAACCCTAACCCTAACCCTAACCCTAACCCTAACCCTAACCCTAACCCTAACCCTAACCCTAACCCTAACCCTAACCCTAACCCTAACCCTAACCCTAACCCTAACCCTAACCCTAACCCTAACCCTAACCCTAACCCTAACCCTAACCCTAACCCTAACCCTAACCCTAACCCTAACCCTAACCCTAACCCTAACCCTAACCCTAACCCTAACCCTAACCCTAACCCTAACCCTAACCCTAACCCTAACCCTAACCCTAACCCTAACCCTAACCCTAACCCTAACCCTAACCCTAACCCTAACCCTAACCCTAACCCTAACCCTAACCCTAACCCTAACCCTAACCCTAACCCTAACCCTAACCCTAACCCTAACCCTAACCCTAACCCTAACCCTAACCCTAACCCTAACCCTAACCCTAACCCTAACCCTAACCCTAACCCTAACCCTAACCCTAACCCTAACCCTAACCCTAACCCTAACCCTAACCCTAACCCTAACCCTAACCCTAACCCTAACCCTAACCCTAACCCTAACCCTAACCCTAACCCTAACCCTAACCCTAACCCTAACCCTAACCCTAACCCTAACCCTAACCCTAACCCTAACCCTAACCCTAACCCTAACCCTAACCCTAACCCTAACCCTAACCCTAACCCTAACCCTAACCCTAACCCTAACCCTAACCCTAACCCTAACCCTAACCCTAACCCTAACCCTAACCCTAACCCTAACCCTAACCCTAACCCTAACCCTAACCCTAACCCTAACCCTAACCCTAACCCTAACCCTAACCCTAACCCTAACCCTAACCCTAACCCTAACCCTAACCCTAACCCTAACCCTAACCCTAACCCTAACCCTAACCCTAACCCTAACCCTAACCCTAACCCTAACCCTAACCCTAACCCTAACCCTAACCCTAACCCTAACCCTAACCCTAACCCTAACCCTAACCCTAACCCTAACCCTAACCCTAACCCTAACCCTAACCCTAAACCCTAACCCTAACCCTAACCCTAACCCTAACCCTAACCCTAACCCTAACCCTAACCCTAACCCTAACCCTAACCCTAACCCTAACCCTAACCCTAACCCTAACCCTAACCCTAACCCTAACCCTAACCCTAACCCTAACCCTAACCCTAACCCTAACCCTAACCCTAACCCTAACCCTAACCCTAACCCTAAACCCTAACCCTAACCCTAACCCTAACCCTAACCCTAACCCTAAACCCTAACCCTAACCCTAACCCTAACCCTAAACCCTAACCCTAACCCTAACCCTAACCCTAACCCTAACCCTAACCCTAACCCTAACCCTAACCCTAACCCTAACCCTAACCCTAACCCTAACCCTAACCCTAACCCTAACCCTAACCCTAACCCTAACCCTAACCCTAACCCTAACCCTAACCCTAACCCTAACCCTAACCCTAACCCTAACCCTAACCCTAACCCTAACCCTAACCCTAACCCTAACCCTAACCCTAACCCTAACCCTAACCCTAACCCTAACCCTAACCCTAACCCTAACCCTAACCCTAACCCTAACCCTAACCCTAACCCTAACCCTAACCCTAACCCTAACCCTAACCCTAACCCTAACCCTAACCCTAACCCTAACCCTAACCCTAACCCTAACCCTAACCCTAACCCTAACCCTAACCCTAACCCTAACCCTAACCCTAACCCTAACCCTAACCCTAACCCTAACCCTAACCCTAACCCTAACCCTAACCCTAACCCTAACCCTAACCCTAACCCTAACCCTAACCCTAACCCTAACCCTAACCCTAACCCTAACCCTAACCCTAACCCTAACCCTAACCCTAACCCTAACCCTAACCCTAACCCTAACCCTAAACCCTAACCCTAACCCTAACCCTAACCCTAACCCTAACCCTAACCCTAACCCTAACCCTAACCCTAACCCTAACCCTAACCCTAACCCTAACCCTAACCCTAACCCTAACCCTAACCCTAACCCTAACCCTAACCCTAACCCTAACCCTAACCCTAACCCTAACCCTAACCCTAACCCTAACCCTAACCCTAACCCTAACCCTAACCCTAACCCTAACCCTAACCCTAACCCTAACCCTAACCCTAACCCTAACCCTAACCCTAACCCTAACCCTAACCCTAACCCTAACCCTAACCCTAACCCTAACCCTAACCCTAAACCCTAACCCTAACCCTAACCCTAACCCTAACCCTAACCCTAACCCTAACCCTAACCCTAACCCTAACCCTAACCCTAACCCTAACCCTAACCCTAACCCTAACCCTAACCCTAACCCTAAACCCTAACCCTAACCCTAACCCTAACCCTAACCCTAACCCTAACCCTAACCCTAACCCTAACCCTAACCCTAACCCTAACCCTAACCCTAACCCTAACCCTAACCCTAACCCTAACCCTAAACCCTAACCCTAACCCTAACCCTAACCCTAACCCTAACCTAACCCTAACCCTAACCCTAACCCTAAACCCTAAACCCTAACCCTAACCCTAAGCCTAACCCTAAGCCTACCTAAGCCTACTAAGCCTACTAAGCCTACTAAGCCTACTAAGCCTACTAAGCCTACTAAGCCTACTAAGCCTACTAAGCCTACTAAGCCTACTAAGCCTACTAAGCCTACTAAGCCTACTAAGCCTACTAAGCCTACTAAGCCTACTAAGCCTACTAAGCCTACTAAGCCTACTAAGCCTACTAAGCCTACTAAGCCTACTAAGCCTACTAAGCCTACTAAGCCTACTAAGCCTACTAAGCCTACTAAGCCTACTAAGCCTACTAAGCCTACTAAGCCTACTAAGCCTACTAAGCCTACTAAGCCTACTAAGCCTACTAAGCCTACTAAGCCTACTAAGCCTACTAAGCCTACTAAGCCTACTAAGCCTACTAAGCCTACTAAGCCTACTAAGCCTACTAAGCCTACTAAGCCTACTAAGCCTACTAAGCCTACTAAGCCTACTAAGCCTACTAAGCCTACTAAGCCTACTAAGCCTACTAAGCCTACTAAGCCTACTAAGCCTACTAAGCCTACTAAGCCTACTAAGCCTACTAAGCCTACTAAGCCTACTAAGCCTACTAAGCCTACTAAGCCTACTAAGCCTACTAAGCCTACTAAGCCTACTAAGCCTACTAAGCCTACTAAGCCTACTAAGCCTACTAAGCCTACTAAGCCTACTAAGCCTACTAAGCCTACTAAGCCTACTAAGCCTACTAAGCCTACTAAGCCTACTAAGCCTACTAAGCCTACTAAGCCTACTAAGCCTACTAAGCCTACTAAGCCTACTAAGCCTACTAAGCCTACTAAGCCTACTAAGCCTACTAAGCCTACTAAGCCTACTAAGCCTACTAAGCCTACTAAGCCTACTAAGCCTACTAAGCCTACTAAGCCTACTAAGCCTACTAAGCCTACTAAGCCTACTAAGCCTACTAAGCCTACTAAGCCTACTAAGCCTACTAAGCCTACTAAGCCTACTAAGCCTACTAAGCCTACTAAGCCTACTAAGCCTACTAAGCCTACTAAGCCTACTAAGCCTACTAAGCCTACTAAGCCTACTAAGCCTACTAAGCCTACTAAGCCTACTAAGCCTACTAAGCCTACTAAGCCTACTAAGCCTACTAAGCCTACTAAGCCTACTAAGCCTACTAAGCCTACTAAGCCTACTAAGCCTACTAAGCCTACTAAGCCTACTAAGCCTACTAAGCCTACTAAGCCTACTAAGCCTACTAAGCCTACTAAGCCTACTAAGCCTACTAAGCCTACTAAGCCTACTAAGCCTACTAAGCCTACTAAGCCTACTAAGCCTACTAAGCCTACTAAGCCTACTAAGCCTACTAAGCCTACTAAGCCTACTAAGCCTACTAAGCCTACTAAGCCTACTAAGCCTACTAAGCCTACTAAGCCTACTAAGCCTACTAAGCCTACTAAGCCTACTAAGCCTACTAAGCCTACTAAGCCTACTAAGCCTACTAAGCCTACTAAGCCTACTAAGCCTACTAAGCCTACTAAGCCTACTAAGCCTACTAAGCCTACTAAGCCTACTAAGCCTACTAAGCCTACTAAGCCTACTAAGCCTACTAAGCCTACTAAGCCTACTAAGCCTACTAAGCCTACTAAGCCTACTAAGCCTACTAAGCCTACTAAGCCTACTAAGCCTACTAAGCCTACTAAGCCTACTAAGCCTACTAAGCCTACTAAGCCTACGCTTCTTTAGTTCACCTCTTTTTCTGATTTGTTCCAAACGGTCTTCCACCACCCCACCCACCTCCACCCGTACATTTGTGCATATATATTGATCTAGACATAGATGCTCAGATTAGTGGTACAGTTTATCCTGTCCACTTTTGAGAAAATTTAACGTCTCTTTTGCAGGGAAAATAGACTGTAGGATGCTTTCAAAGAGTGAAAGCACGTTCAGAGATTAGGAATAGCTAGGAAGAAGCATTTATTTGATGTTTTTGTGGTTTCTGTTTTTGACCTCCTTTTGACTCGTGTTTATCTTAGGACGGAAATTACTTATCCTCAAGAGCGAGTTAAAGAGGTAAGTCACCAAACAAAACATAGCTACACATTGAAAAGTATCTTGTATGAAATACAAATTACATAGAAACTTCAATTTAGTACATCTTCTTTCATTTTTAAGAACCGTGAGTCTCTAAACTGTATACGGCTGAATTAAAATAATGTAAACAGAATTTGCATCACCACTATCTGCATATGCATTGTTGCTATTTGAAACGAACAGCACTGGATGTTTAGCAGCATTATATTCGCCACCTCACTCCATATACTCTATAAGCTTGGAGCCTCCTTTACTGACAAACTTTAAAAATGGGTTAAAATATTTTCAAGTGAATTCAAGTAGAGAGCTAGTTATTTACGCTTAACCCACGAAACAAACCATAATTACACACTGAGGAATGGCTTGTAAACAATTTTAACGAAAACAGAAAATTATTATTAAACTTAATATTTGTCACCAGTCTGCCAAATGTTAAGGAATTTCACAGTAGGAAACTCAAAAAATTCAATGTCAGTCTTTAATTCTGATGTAGTACTCAAATTTCATCATACTTACCCCCGCAGGTTGGCGGCAGATGAAAATTTGACAATATCCTCAAGATCAAGCTACTGACCTTCTTCAAAAATTAAAATATCTCTAGACATTAACTAGTATCTGGCACGAGCTTCCATTTGGTAAATCTTTGAATTTTAAAAACAGCGAGTCTATCAACTAAATACGGCTGATTTTAAATAATGTAAACAGAATTCGCGTCTCGCCTCTCTGTAGATGCATTGTCGTTATTCGACACGAACAGCACTGGATGTTTATCAGCATTATACTCCTTCCTTTGCTCCATATACTATATAAGCTAGGAGCATAGTTTATTAAAGAACTAAAAAATGGGTTAAAATATTTTCAGACAATGTGCTATTTTCTAGCGACGTTGGTTAGATCGATTTCTGACAGCCGCGAAAAAATTAATTCAAGTAACGAGCAAGTTATTTCCGCTTAACCCACGAGACAAACCATAATTATACGTTGGGCAATGGCTTGTAAACAATTTTAACAACAAAAAACTTATATATAAGGATTTGTCTTCGTTTTCAACAAACAGATGGTCTGCAAACAAAAGCCAATAGATTTTGCTTTGTTAACATTAAAGTTTGGGTAGCAGTTTTTAGGTGTCAAATAACGCAGGCAGAAGGTTTTTGATGTTATCAACTCGTTACATTACATGAAAGGCAAATAACACAAGCAGAGTTCTCCATTCGAGAATCGCATGTCATAGCATCGACTTAAAAATATTTCATGACATTGCGCTACCCCAATAGAAGTTTCTCGAAACGACCAGTTCGAAACTTTCGTCCGATCGAGAATTTCATGCGATATGACAAGCGAAATTATCCATTCGACAATTGCATATAATTACTACGACTCACAGATATTTCACGACATCATGTTACCATTATCTAAGTTTGTCGATACGACAGATTCCTTTCATTCGTGGAAAGGAAAATTTTCTGCACGAACCTACAAGCACACTCCTCCATTAGACAATTCGATGTAAATACAAGCCCTTGTAGGGCTTACTTTATTTTATAAACCGATACAAAACGAAATAAACAAATCTATACTGAAATAAACGTATCAAGTATCAAAACAGTAAAATTCCTCTGTACGAAAACCTAAAAAGGAATAAAACAGCGGAACTTCGACATTTCGAAGACATTTCGACAACCGAGTTCTTCCAAGACTGTAACTATATAACACTTATTGCTTCAGATTATTTAACACTTCGTACATACAACTGGATGCAGTGATATTTTTTAACAGCGAGTTATAGCCGAAAGATCACAAGTGCCCCATTTCGCAAATTACAAATACGTATTTTAAGAAACGGGTGCTTCAGTACCTTACTTCCTTCGTTACCAAAGTGATAAAGCGAACATTAACTCGTCAAAGGTGAGTCAAGTAGTAAGCACTCCTTTTACTAAGCACAAATCTGTAGGCTCGAAACCGAGCGTGCAATAATTTTCCCCTGACGATTTCCCTGGAAACCAAGGCCATCACGAGCCAGTTTAGAGTCCAGGGTACTGGGAAATATGATCCAAGTTCTGGATATCAACCCATAGTTGCTCAACCGAACGATCAATTGTTTTCCCTTGTCCATTTCACTGACACCCAAGGCCATCAGAAGTTAATATAGAGTCCCTGGGATTGGACAATATCCCCCAAGTTCCGGGAAATCGAGCCAAAGTTGGTCAAAATCACGATGCGTGTAAGTCGGTCTTCGCTACTTTTTTCACTCTTAAAATTAAGTGGGGCTATTTTGGCGCTAGAAATTAGCTCCAAAGCGAGCGTGCCATAGTTTTACCTCTATCCATGTCACTGAAAGCCAAGGCTATCACGATGAAGTTTAGATTCCCTGGGACTGGAAAATATCATCAAAGTTCAGGCATATCGAGCCAAAATTGGTCAAAATCACGATGCGCGTAAGACAGTCTCGGTTATTCTTTCAGTCTTAAAATGAAGTGGGGCTCTAATTCGGCCTAGAAGCTCAAAACCAAACGTTCAAATATTTTTCCTCTGTCCATTTCACTGACAACCAAGGCAATCACTAGTTAGTTTAAAGTCCCTGGGCCTGGAAAATATCGCCCAAGTTCCGGCAAATCGAGCCAAAGTTGCTCAAAATCACGATGCGCGTAAGGCGTTCTCGGCTATTCTTTGAGTCTTAAAATGAAGTGGGACTATAATTCGGCCTAGAAGCTCAAAACCAAACGTTCAAATATTTTTCCTCTGTCCATTTCCCTGAAAACCAAGACCATCGCAAGTTAGTTTGAAGTCCCCGAGAATGGAAAATAATCGAGCCAAAGGTGTTCAAAATCACAATGCGCGTAACGCGGTCTCGGCTACTCTATCAGTCTTAAAATAAAGTGGGGCTATCTTTTGGCCTACAGGCTCGAAACCGAGCGTTCAAATATTTTTCTCTGTCCATTTCACTAAAAATCCAGGCCATCACGAATTAGTTTAGTGCCCCTGGGACTGGAAAATATCCCAAAAGCTCCAGGAAATCGAGCCAAACTTGGTCAAAATCACTATGCGCATAAGGCGGTCTCGGCTACTCAATCAGTCTTGAAATGAAGTGACGTGGAGCTATCTTTCGGCCTAGAACCTCGAAACCGAGCATTCAAATATTTTTCCTCTGTCCATTTCACTAAAACCCAGGCCATAACAAGTTAGTTACGAGTCCCTGGGAATAGAAAATATCACCCAAGTTCCGGCAAATCGAGCCAAAGTTGGTCAAAATCCCTATGCGCGTAAGGCGGTCTCGGGATCAGGATTAAAATAAAGTGACCTGGGGCTAAATTTCAATCTAGAAGCTCGAGATCGAGCGTTCAAATATTTTTCCTTTGTCCATTCTACTGAAATCCAAGGCCATCACCAGTTACTTTAGAGTCCCTGGGACTGGAAAATATCCCCCAAGGTCCGCAAAATCGAGCCAAATTTGGTCAAAATCAAGATGCGCGCAAGGCAGTCTCGGCTACTCTATCAGTCTTAAAATGAAGTGAGGTTATATCTCTTTTTTTGTGAGGCTATATCTCGCCCTAGAAGCTCGAAACCGAGCGTTCAAATATTTTTCCTCTGGCCATCTCACTGAAAACCAAGGCCATCACCAGCTCGTTTACAGTCCCTTTACAGTCCCTGAAGTTCCGGAAAATTTAGCCAAAGTTGGTCTAAATTACTGTCGATGCGCGTAAGGCGGTCTCGGCTACTTTTTTAGTCTTAAAATGAAGTGGGGCTATATTTCGGCGTAGAAGCTGGAAACCGAGCGTTCAAATATTTTTCCTCTGTCCATTTCACTTAAAACCAAGGCCATCACGAATTAGTTTAGAGTCCCTCCCACTGGAAAATATCCCCCAAGTTCTGGCAAATCGAGCCAAAGTTAGCCAAAATTACGATGCGCTAGGGCGTTCCCGGCTACTCTATCAATCTTAAAAGAAGGTCGAGCTATATCTCGGCCCAGAAGCTAGAAACCGAGCGTTCAAACATTTTCCTCTGCCAATTTAACCTAAGACCAAGGTTATCACGAGTTAGTTTAGAGTCCCCGAGACTGGAAAATATCCCCCAAGTTCCTGGAAATCTACACAAAGTTGTTCAAAATTACGCTGCGCGTAAGGCGGTTTCGGGGCTATATTTCGGGGCTATATTTCGGCCTAGAAGCTCGAAACAGAGCGTTCAAATATTTTTCCTCCGCTTATTTCACACAAAACCAAGGCCATTACGAGTTAGCTTAGAGTCCCCGGGACTGGAAAATATCCTCCAAGCTCCTGGAAATCGACCCGCAGTTGTTCAAAATTACGCTGCGCATAACGCGGTCTCGGCTACCCTTTTAGTCTTAAAATAGAGTGAGGCTATATTTCGGCCTAGACTGGAAAATATCCTCCAAATTCCTGGAAATCGGCCCAAAGTTGGTCAAAAGTAGGCTGCGTGTAAGGCGGTCTCGGTTACCTTTTTGCTCATGGATGTTAGACATCCATGAGCTTAGAAGGCAGTCGGATGGCGCTCACTCACTCACTGAGTCCATTGTGATTAATTTATTCATTAAAACTGGATTAAATAGTTTTCTCCTATCCCTCCCCTGCTAAGTATAATTTTTGTCCCAGACACTTCGTTCTGTTTGTTTGGCCTGTTTTAGGGGGGACAAGAAAGGCGAAATTTTGTCCTATAACACGGAGTTTATACAGGGGAGTTTATATATGGCGGTTAAGACGGCACGAAGATGGGTTTTGGTTCAATTCGTGGAGTTTTAAAATGGAAAGTTGTTAAGCTAATCAACGGTAGCTGCGACCAATAGACATGGAAAGACTAGAAGGACGTACTATACCATTTTTGTGCGGCATTTTGGTGCTTTTTTAACGAGGAGACCTTCGTGGAGTGGTAAAATGGAAAATTATCAAATTAAGGAACACTAGCTTCGGCAATGGACATTGAAATCCTGAAAGCTATGATGCTCGTTTCGAAATCTTTAAAGCTACGATGTTAAAAAGCGACGATGTCATGTCACGACCGAGGACAAAAAGTCTTTTAAAATGTCACCCGGAGGAGGAAACAATGCAATGGGGCATGAATTCTATATCATCTGGAACCTAAGGTGAGCCTCCTTGTTGTGTCGTATTTTTTACTACGCCTTTTATACGAGGGGGATTATTTCCTTCGGAAAGTAGCTCTGGTTCCGGGTCTACCGCTCTTTGAATGAAAAATAAAGACAGTTTTTTATCATGTCTTATCAGATTTCTAAATAGTATCACTGGGGAAAATCCAGATGATGTGAAAGTTGTCAAGACTGCCCCAACTGGTAAAGCAGCATTCAGCATTAAAGGCAATACACTACATGCTGCTTTTAAGATACCTGCCAATAGAGGTTTTGAGTATTTTGCACTGGATAGTGACAGACTGAATACCATTAGAGCAAAACTAAACAAACAGGGTGATTTTCATTGATAAGATTTCTATGGTTGAAAGTGGCATGTTCAACTTTTTGACTTTAAGATTGCAACAAATTATTGGAACTAATGAACCATTTGGTGGAATAAGCTTGGTAACTGCTGGAGATCTTTTCCAGCTTAAGCCAGTTTTTGATAAGTGGATCTTTGAAAATTCCCAATCTGGCTGTAATGAATTTGAAACGAAAATTTGGACAGAGTACTTCACCCTCTTTGAATTGACAGAGATAATGAGACAAAGAGATGACAAAGAATTTGCTCAGCTACTTGATCGTTTGAGAGAGTGAAAGCACTCTGAAGATGATATAACCATTTTGAAACAAAGACTTCTGAATGTAAGGCCTGGAAAAGATAATTACAATATGAACATGGCACATTTATTTACTACAAATGCATCCGTAGATGCTCACAACAATGCATTGTATGCCCTCTCTAAAGCTGATAAAGCTCAGATTAAGGCTTTGGACATTATAATCGGGGACATCTCTGATGATCTCAAGAAACAAATGAAAAACAAAATCACAGATGATCCAACAAAGACAATGGGTTTACATTTGCTCATGTAAGTAGTAACTGCAACAAAATATGACTGACAACTACATTGATGTGACTGACGGACTCACCAATGGTGCAGAGTGTGTCACAGAACACATAGACTACAGAGTTGAAATTATACCAGACCAATTATTATTTGGGTGTCATTTCCACATCCTGACATAGGCAGAAACCAACTTAGAGAAAATGCACATTTATATAAGGCAACTATAAATAGAAATTGGACACCGGTATTGGAAGTAACAAGACAATTTTGAGCCAATAAAAAAAGTGAGGTCCAACTTCTCCGGCGCGAATTTCCACTTAGACCTGCTGCTTCCAAGACTATTCACCGTTGTCAAGGCGACACATTAAATGAGGTAGTTGTTGATTTTCCAGTATCCAGAAGAGAGCATATACATTATGTTGGCTTGAGCCATGTACGAAACAGCTCTGCAATGCATATTTTTATTTGAATGAAAACAAAATAAAGGTTAGTGAGAAAGTTAAAAGTGAAATGAGCAGAGTAAGAACACAAGTAAGCCTTGTACCTTAAGCAGTGTTACGGACTGACGATTCACCCCAAACAAAAACAGTCTTGTTTCAGAATGTTAGATCTCTCCACATCCACATACATGATGTGCAAAGTGATTACAACATTCAAGAAGCTGATGACAACATTTTTGTTGGATCAAAACTTTGCTTGTCAGATAGAGATGATACATATCAGCTTAGTAAATTAACTCTTTACAGAAATGACTTTAATCAGTCTTACATAAGAACTTGCTATGGAACTGCTTTGTACATTAAGAATGATTTGAATTGTACTAAAATTCCATACAGATATAACTTTTAATTAATAATTTGGAAATCACTGTAATGGTGTTGAGCCAACCAATTCCAAATATATATGTCATTGGTATCTATCGATCGAAAACTAGTTACAATTTCACAGTTGATTGATCCTCTTACTCATCTTCATGACTTACTATTCACAGAATCTACGATTCCGAATGTACTGCTTGGGGATTTCAATACTGATCTAATGCAGGCAAATTCAGAACAAAAGGCTCTGAAAAATATCTTATAACAGACAAAGGATACACTCAGTTGATTAACCAGTTTACTACTGCCTACCGTACACAGATAGATCATGTATATTCCAATGCATTACAATGTGTACAATCAGCAGGTACCCTGGAGTCTTACTACAGTGATCATAAACCTATTTACATTTTCATGAAAGCTGTTTGAATATTTCCCTGTATTTATCATATGAGATCATTATTAATATCTAATTTAGCTGAATTTGGAAACTTTACATACCAAACAAATACATGTATCTAAATGTATCAAGCAACTATTTAAATCACACAGCAAAACAGTCAGAAAATTTATTTGCAGAAACAAAGAATGGTTTGACTTTACTGTGCTATTAATGTCCCTAAATTCCTAGTCTTTATAGAGATTCAAAATTACATGTAACTCTACCAAAATTTACAGATGCTGTACATGACAATACCTTTTTTCTAGGTTAAAAGAATTATTTTAACTCCAGTGTCTCTTTAGAGAGAGCACGACATTATAGCTAGCATTTTCTTTCTTAACCCTTTCCAGAAAAGCAAGAAATATCACTTGGACACCTTAGTTAGGTAGGTAACTTATTTTTATCGGGGCAGCAGGGGGGGGAGAGAATAGAAAGGAAAGCAAATTAAAGAAATACAATATTTTTTCTGCATATAATCATTTATACCCTTTTAAAATGTGTCACTATTGTATTCATTGTGTATTGCAGGTTAGGCAAGTTGTACTATTGTACATGTGCATATAACCCAGATGAACACTGCAATAACAACTACAATATAATATGCAAGTGACAGTAAGCAGATGTTACTATTAACACAACATTACTGATGCTACACATGTTTATTAGCTGTCAAAAATAATATCAAAAGACTTAGTAGAAACTGGCTTTAACAACACAAATCACCCTTTAAACTTCATGGAATTAATCTGAGAATTACAGATGGATGTGGAATTCTCCTTCTTACAAAAAGAATAAGTTGTTTTCAAGACTTAAGTCAGCTGACACTTGAACTTTTGAAACTCACTCTTTGCAAAAGACATTGGGTGCAAGCATATAAAATGGCTCTCCAAGCTGCATGTATAATTACAGAGTTGGAAACACTTTAGAAATTTATCCATATATGTTTCTTAAAGTCAAGAATGTTGACAATTGAAATCCATCTGAACTTGCTATACGTGTCAAACCTTAACTCGAGAAATGAACTTATAGCTTTACACTGAAATACAGAAATTATATAACAGAAGCTTAAAATTAGCAGTTCTATATCATGTTCATATACATGAACATATACGTGTAGAGTATCGCAATCAATCTTAATATTAGGACTACAATTAAATGAAACTCTTAGAACTCATCATTAAGGAACACAAAAGTTGAATGTTTTAATGCCTCTATTCATAAAATACAAATCTTGCAATGTTTATTCGAAGTATAAGCTGTCCTAACTGTTCCAGCTTATACCTTTTGAATTTCCATTCAGTTCTTAAAATGGTGGTTATCATGCTGTACTTCTACTACGTGTATGTCCTACTGCTTTAAAGATTGTCATTTATAACTCAGCAAAAATTGTACAATCTGTATCAATAGGAGACTGCTGGCTAGAATGTCTCCTCTTACCTTTTATGTGCTACATTATGGTAGTCAGTATTTCAGTGGACTTAATAAGAAAGAAAATGCTCCTAATAAAAGCAGTGTTCCTCTTGATTTTTGTTGTTGCACTCTGTTGAAATCTATTTTCAATTATGTAATAAATAATTATTTATAATTTATAAAGTAATTTTAACGGAGAGCAAATTCAGCCACCTAAAGGGTGGGAGGCGTGGTAGCCTCATGGTTAGTGCACTCGTCTCTGGATCAAGTGGTCCAGGTTCAGGCCCTGGCCGTGGACATTGCGTTGTGTTCTTGGGCAAGACACTTTATTCTCACAGTGCCTCTCTCTACCCCCGTGTATAAATGGGTACCGGCGAACCTAATGCTGGGGAAAACCCTGCAATGGACTGCATCCCATCCAGGAGGGAGTAGAAATACCCCTAGTTGCTTCACACTACAAAAACCGGGATAAGCTCCAGCCTGGTGGGCCACTTGGCCTGTATGCAGACTTTATTTATTACAATTTAGTGGCAGATTTACATAACAATGAACAAAAAAATCTATCTAAAAAATCTATCCATTAAGTGGCTTGACCTTTACCTAAAGGGTGTCCATAAGCAACCACTGGACATCAGAACCCATGCATCAAAGGGTGTTTATTTTCCTGTTTTTCACTGCTGTAACAAGAAGAAATCGTCAATGATCAATTCCTCTTCTACTTTTTATTCAACTAACCTTTCTACATTCATCGAATTCATCCATGAGCTGGCTCACACGAGCCTTTCACTAGTCTTAAAATAAAGTGGGGCTATATTTCGGCCTAGAAGCTCGAAACCGAGCGTTCAAACATTTTTCCTCTGCCCACTTCACTGAAAACCAAGCCCATCACGAGTTAGTTTACAGTCCCCGGGACTGGAAAATATCCCCCAAGTTCCGGCAAATGGACCCAAAGTTGGTCAAAATTACGCTGCGCGTAAGGCGGTCTCTGCTACCTTTTCAGTATTAAAATGAAGAGGGGCTATATTTCGGCCTAGAAGCTCGAAACCGCGCCTGCGATCGTTTTACCTGTGTCCATTTCACTGCAAACCAAAGCCATCAGGAGTTAGTTTAGAGTTCCCGGGACTGGAAAATATCCAAGGTCCGGGAAATCGAGCCGAAGTTGGTCAAAATTACGCTACGCGTAAGGCACTCTCGGCTACCTTTTCAGTTTTAAAATAATGTGGGGCTATTTTTCGGCCTAAAAGCTTTAAACCGAGCGTTCAAATATTCTTCCTCTGCCCATTTCACTGAAAACCAAGGTGATCAGGAGTTAGTTTACCGTCCCCGGGACTGGAAAATGTCCCCCAAGTTCCTTAAAATAGACCCAGAGTTGGTCAAAATTACCCTGCGCGTAAGACGAACTCGGCTACTTTTTTTAATTAAAATGAAGTGGGGCTATATCTCGACCTAGAAGCTGGAAAACCGAGCGTTCAAATATTTTTCCTCTTCCCATTTCATTGAAAACCAAGGCTATGACGAGTTAGTTTAGAGTCCTTAAGACCGGAAAATATGCCCCAAGTTGCTGGAAATCGACCCAAAGTTTTTTCAAAATTACGCTACCCGTAAGGCTGTCTCGGCCAACTTTTCAGTCTTAAAATGAAGTGGGGCTATATTTCGGCTAGAAGCTCGAATCCCAGCGTTGAACTATTTTTCCTCTACTCACTTCACTGAAAACCAAGGCCATCATGAGGTAGTTTAGAGTCACCATGACTGGAAAATAGTCCCCAAGTTCATGGAAATCGACCCAAAGTTGGTCAAAAATACGCTCCGCGTAAGGCGGTCTCGGCTATCTTTTCAGTCTTAAAATAAAGTGGGGCTATATTTCCAACTAGAAGCTCGAAACCGCATGTTGAAATAGTTTTCGTCTGCCCATTTCACTAAAAACCAAGGCCATTACGAGCTAGTTTAGAGTCCCCGCGACTGGAAAATATCCCCCAAGTTTTAGGAAATCGACCCAAAGTTGGTCAAAATTACGCTGCGCGTAAGGCAGTCTCGGCTACCTTTTCACTTTCAAAATGAAGTTGGGCTATATTTCGGCCTAGAAGCTTTAAACCGAGCTTTCAAATATTTTTCCTCTGCCCATTTCACTGAAAACCAAGGTCATCAGGAGTTAGTTTAGACTATCTGGGACTGCAAAATATCCCCCAAATTACTTAAAATAGACCCAGAGTTGGTCAAAATTACCCTGCGCGTAAGGCGGTCTCGGCTACTTTTTTTGTCTTAAAATGAAGTGGGGCTATATTTCGGCCTAGAAGCTCGAGACCGAGCGTTGAAATATTTTTCCTCTGCCCATTTCATTGAAAACCAAACCCATCGCCACGCTTAAAAAAATGCGCCACACTTGCAAAAATGCCGCACGGTTGGTAAAATTAGGCAGCCTTGAAAAGATGCGCCACTTATAGCAAAATGCACCACAGTTGGAAAAATGCGCCACACTTGAAAAAATGTGCCACACTTGGAAAAATGCACCCTACTTGGAAAACTGCGACACACTTAAAAAAAATGCGTCACACTTGATAAAATGTGCCACACTTGGAAAACTGCGCTACACTTGAAGAAATGCGGCACAGTTAGAAAAATGTGCCACACTTGGAAAACGGGGCAACACTTGAGAAAATACGCCAAAATTGGAAAAATGCACCCTACTTGAAAAACTGCGACACACTTAAAAAACTGCGGCACAGTTGGAAAAATGTGCCACACTTGGAAAACGGGGCAACACTTGAAAAAATGAGGCACATTTGGTGAAATGCTGCAACCTTGGAAAATTGCGCCACACTTCCAAAAATGTGACACACTTGGAAAAGAGCGCCACACTAGGAAAAGCGTGCCACACCTAGAGAAATGCCCCAAAATTGAAAAAAAAGCGGCAAAAGTTGGAAAAATGCGCCACGCTTGGAAGAATGCGCCACGCTTAAAAAAATGCGCCACACTTGGAAAAATGCTCCACACTTAGAAAATGCGCCACGCTTAAAAAAATGCGCCACACTTGCAAAAATGTGCCACACTTGGAAAAATGCCGCACGGTTGGTAAAATTAGGCAGCCTTGAAAAGATACGCCACTTATAGCAAAATGCACCACAGTTGGAAAAATGCGCCACACTTGAAAAAATGTGCCACACTTGGAAAAATGCACCCTACTTGGAAAACTGCGACACACTTAAAAAAAATGCGTCACACTTGATAAAATGTGCCACACTTGGAAAACTGCGCTACACTTGAAGAAATGCGGCACAGTTGGAAAAATGTGCCACACTTGGAAAACGGGGCAACACTTGAGAAAATACGCCAAAATTGGAAAAATGCACCCTACTTGAAAAACTGCGACACACTTAAAAAACTGCGGCACAGTTGGAAAAATGTGCCACACTTGGAAAACGGGGCAACACTTGAAAAAATGAGGCACATTTGGTGAAATGCTGCAACCTTGGAAAATTGCGCCACACTTCCAAGAATGTGACACACTTGGAAAAGAGCGCCACACTAGGAAAAGCGTGCCACACCTAGAGAAATGCCCCAAAATTGAAAAAAAAGCGGCAAAAGTTGGAAAAATGCGCCACGCTTGGAAGAATGCGCCACGCTTAAAAAAATGCGCCACACTTGGAAAAATGCTCCACACTTAGAAAATGCGCCACGCTTAAAAAAATGCGCCACACTTGCAAAAATGTGCCACACTTGGAAAAATGCCGCACGGTTGGTAAAATTAGGCAGCCTTGAAAAGATGCGCCACTTATAGCAAAATGCACCACAGTTGGAAAAATGCGCCACACTTGAAAAAATGTGCCACACTTGGAAAAATGCACCCTACTTGGAAAACTGCGACACACTTAAAAAAAATGCGTCACACTTGATAAAATGTGCCACACTTGGAAAACTGCGCTACACTTGAAGAAATGCGGCACAGTTAGAAAAATGTGCCACACTTGGAAAACGGGGCAACACTTGAGAAAATACGCCAAAATTGGAAAAATGCACCCTACTTGAAAAACTGCGACACACTTAAAAAACTGCGGCACAGTTGGAAAAATGTGCCACACTTGGAAAACGGGGCAACACTTGAAAAAATGAGGCACATTTGGTGAAATGCTGCAACCTTGGAAAATTGCGCCACACTTCCAAGAATGTGACACACTTGGAAAAGAGCGCCACACTAGGAAAAACGTGCCACACCTAGAGAAATGCCCCAAAATTGAAAAAAATGCGGCAAACTTGGAAAAATGAGCCACACTTGTGAAAAATGCAGAACAGTTGGTAAAATGCGCCTCACTTGGAAAAATACTCAACGTTTGGTAAAATGCACCTCACTTGGAAAAATGCCCTAAACTCGGAAAATTGCCCCATACTTGAAAAAATGCGCCACACTTGAAAAAATGTACCAAACTTAGAAAAATGGGCAACACTTGGGAAAATGAGCCACACTTAAGAAAATACGGCACAGTTGGTAAAATAGAACAACCTTGGAAAAATGCGCCACACTGAGAAAAATGTGCCCCTCTTGGAAAAATGCATTACCCTTAGAAAAGTGGGCCACACTTAGGCGGTCTCGGCTACTCTACCAGTCTTAAAGTGAAATGGGGCTATATTTTGTCCCAGAAGCTGGAAAGTGAGCGTTCGAATATTTCTGCTCTGTCCATTTCACTGCAAACCAAGACCATCAGGAGTTAGTTTAGAGTCCCTAGGACTGGAAAATATCTCCCAAGTTCCGGAAAATCGAGCCAAAGTTGGTCAAAATCACGATGTGCGTAAGGCGGTCTTAGCTATTCTTTGAGTTTAAAAATAAAGTAAGGCTATATTTCGGGCTAAAAGCTCGAAACCGAATGTGCACTTCGTTTTACCTGTGTCCATTAATCTGGAAACCAAGGCCATCACCGGTTAGTTTAGATTCCCCGGGACTGGAAAATATCCCCGAAGTTACGGGAAATCGAGCCGAAGTTGCTCAAAATCATGATGCGTGTAAGGCGGTCTCGGCTATTTTATCAGCCTTAAAGTGAAGTGCGGCTATATTTAGACCCAGAAGCTCCAAAGTAAGCGTTTAAATATTTTTTCTCTGTCCATTTCACTGCAAACCATGGCCATCAGGAGTTAGTTTAGAGTCTCCGGGACTGGAAAATATCCCCCACGCTTTGCGAAATCGAGCCAAACTTGGTCAAGATCACAATGCGCGTAAGGCGGTCTCGGCTTTTCTTTTAGTCTCAAAATAAAGAGGGGCTTTGTTTTTGCCTAAAAGTTCGAAACCGAGCGTGCCATCGTTTTACCTGTGTCCATTAATCCCAAACCCAAGGCAATCAGGAGTTAGTTTAGAGTACCCGGCCCTGGAAAATATTCCCCATTTTCAAGCAAGTCGAGCCAAAGTTGGTCAAGATCACGATGCGCGTAAGGCGGTCTCGGCTACTCTCTTAGTCTTAAAATAAAGAGGGGCTATGTTTTTGCCTAAAAGCTCGAAACCGAGCGTGCAATCGTTTTAACTGTGTCTATTTGTCTGCAAACCAAGGCCATCAGGAGTTAGTTTAGAGTCCCCGGGACTAGAAATGATCCCCCAAGTTCTGGGAAATCGAGCCGAAGTTGGTCAAAATCATGATGCGCGTAAGGCGGTCTCGGCTACTCGATCAGTCTTAAAGTGAAATGGGGCTATATTTCGGCCCAAAAGCTCGAAAGTGAGCGTTAAAAATGTTTTGCTCTGCCCATTTCACTGCAAACCAAAGCCATCAGGATTTAGTTTATAGTCCCCGAGACTAAAATATATCTCCCAAATTCCAGAAAATCGAGCCGAAGTTGGTTAAAGTCACGATGCGCGAAGGGCGGTCTTGGCTACTCTATCAGTCTTAAAGTGAAGTTGGCCTATATTTCGTCCGAGAAGCTCGAAAGTAAGCGTTGAAATATTTTAGCTCTCTCCATTTCACTGCAAACCAAAGCCATCAAGAGTTAGTTTAGAGTCGCCTTGACCGGAAAATATCCCCCAAGTTCCGAGAAATGGAGCCAAAGCTGGTCAAGATCACCTTGCGCGTAAGCCAGTCTCGGCTACTCTTTCTCTTTCTCGGCTATTCTTTCTCGGCTATATTTTGGACTAAAACCTCGAAACCGAGCGTGCGATCGCCTGACATGTGTCCATTTTACTGCAAACCAAGGCCATCAGCGCTTAGTTTAGAGTCCCCAGGACTGGAAAATATACCCCAAGTTCCGGGAAATCGAGCCAAAGTTGGTCAAAATCACGATGCGCGCAAGGCGGTCTAGGCTACTCTATCAGTCTTAAAGTGAAGTGGGGTTATATTTTGGCCTAAAAGCTCGAAACCGAGCGTGGGATTGTTTTACCTGTGTCCATTTCACTAAAAACCAATCACCAGCTCGTTTACAGTCCCTGGGACGGGAAAATATCCCTGAAGTTCCGGCAAATTTAGCAAAAGTTGGTCAAAATTGCCGTCGATGCGCGTAAGGCGGTCTCGGCTACTTTTTTTAGTCTTAAAATGAAGTGGGGCTATATTTCGGCGTAGAAGCGTGAAACCTAGCGTTCTTTTTTTTCTCTTTCCATTTTACTAAAAACAAAAGTCATTACGCGTTAGTTTAGAGTGCTCGGAACTGGAAAATATCCCGTACGTTTTGGGAAAGCGAGCCAAAGTTGGTCAAAATCACGATGCCGGTCAGGCGGTCTCGGATACTTTTTCATTCTTAAAATAAAGTGGGGCTATATTTCCGCCTAGACGCTCGAAACCGATCGTGCCATCGTTTTACCTCTGTTTATTTCACCGAAAACCAAGGCGATCACCAGTTAGTTTAGAGTCCTCAGGACCGGTAAATATCCCCCAAGTTGCTGGAAATCGACCTAAAGTTGGTCAAAATCACGCTGCGCGTAAGGCGGTCTGGGCTACTTTTTAAGTCTGAAAATTAAGTGGGGCTTTATTTTGGGGCTAGAAGATCGAAACCGACCGTGCTATTTTTTTCCCGCTATGCTTAGGTAAATGTACCAAACTTGAAAATATGTGCCACACTTGTAAATACGCGCCCCACTTGGAAACTGCGCCACACTTGCAAAAATTTGTCACACTTGGAAAATGTGCCAAACCTAAAAAAATACGGGACAGTTGGTAAAATGCGGCAACCTTGGAAAAATGCGCTACACTTAGAAAAATATGCCAGACTTGGAAAGAGGCGCCACACTTGGAAAACCGCCCCACACTTGGAAAACCGCGCCACACTTAGAAAAATGCGCCACACTTGCAAAAAAAGCCACACTTAAAAATATAAGCAACACCAGCAAAAATGTGCCACACTTGAAAAAATGCGGCACATTTGGTAAAATGCGCCACACTTGGAAAAATGCTCCACGTTTGGCAAAATGCACAACACTTGGAAAAATGCGCCACACTTGGATAAATGCGCCAAACTTAAAAAAACGCGTCATACTCCCAGAAATGTGCCACACTTGGAAAAATGGGCAACACTTAATAAAATGTGCCACACTTGACACAATGCGGCACAGTTGCTAAAATGAAAAAACCTTGGAAAAACGCGCCACACTTGGAAAAATGCATCACAATTGGTAAACTACGCCACACTTAGAAAAATGCGCCACACTTGCAAAAATGTGCCAAACTTGAAAAACCGGGTATTACTTGGAAAATGTGGTACACTTGAAAAATGCTTCACAGTTGTTAAAATGCGCTATCTTGGAAAAACGCGCCACACCTCTAAAACTGCTCCACGTTTAGCAAAATGCGCCACATTTGGAAAAAATGCTCAACGTTTGGCAAAATGCGCCAAACTTGGAAAAACGCGGTACACTTGGATAAATGCGCCACACTCTAGAAATGTGCCACACTTGGAAAAATGGGCAACACTTGAAAAAATGTACCACACTTGAGAAACTGCGGCACAGTTGGTAAAATGAAGCAACCCTGGAAAAATGCGCCACACTTAGAAAAATGTGCCCCACTTAGAAAAATGCATCACAATTGGGAAACTACGCCACCATTAGAAAAATGCGCCACACTTGCAAAAATAGGCCACACTTGGAAAACTGGGTAAATTTTGGAAAAATGTGCTAAACTTGAAAAAAAGCGGCACAGTTGTTAAAATGCGCCACACTTTGAAAAATTCGCCACGTTTGGTAAAAAACACTACACTTGGAAAAACGCGCCACACTGGAAGAAATTCGCCACACTTGGAAAACTGTGCAACACTTTAAAAAAATGCGTCACATTTGCAAAACTGTGCCACACTTTGAAAACTAGGCGACACTTAAAAATATGTGGCAGAGTTGATAAAATGCGCCACCTTAAAAAAATCTGCCAAACTTAACAAAATTCACCACACTTGGGAAGATACGCCACATTTGGAAAACTGCGCCACACTTAGAAAAATGCTCCACCCTTGAAAAAATGCGGCACAGTTAATAAAATGTTCATTTCACCGAAGATCAAGGCCATCACGAGTTAGTTTAAAGTGCGCAGGACTGGAGAATATCCCCCAAGTTGCTGGAAATCGACCCAAAGTTGGTCGATATCACCCTGCGCTTAAAACGCTCTGCGCTACCTTTTGAGTCTTAAAATTAGCTGGGGCGATATTTTGGCCTAGAAAATCCAAACCAAGCGTTCGATTTTTTTTGCTCTGTCAGTTTCACAAAAACCCAAGGGCATCACGACTTAGTTTAGAGTCCCTGGGACTGAAAAATATCCCCCCAGTTGCTGGAAATCGACCCGAAGTTTGTCGATATCACATTGCACCTAAGGCGGTCTCGGCTTCTTTTTCAGTCTTGAAATGAAGTGGGGCTATATTTCGGCCTAGAAGCTTGAAACCGAGCGTGCGATCTTTTAACCTGTCTCCGTTTCACCGAAAACCAAGCCCATCGAGAATTAGTTTAGAGTGCCCGGGACTATAAAACATCCCCCAAGTTAATGGAAATCGACCTAACGTTGGTCAAAATCACGCTGTGCGTAAGGCGGTCTCGGCTTATTTTTAAGTCTTGAAATCAAGTGCTTCTATATTTCGGCCTAGAAGCTCGAAACCGAGCGTGCGGTCGCTGTACCTCTTTCCATTTCACAGAAAACCAAGGCCATCAGCGGTTAATTTAGAGTCCCGGAACTGGAAAATATATGCCAAGAGTCTGGAAATCGACCCAAAGTTGGTCAAAATCACGCTCGGCTCATTTTCAGTCTTAAAATAAAGTAGGGTATATTTTGGCGTACAACCTCCAAACCGAGCGTGCGATCGTTTTACCTCTGTCCATTTCTCCAAAAACCAAGGCCATCAGGAGTTAGTTTAGAGTCCCTGGAACTTAAAAATATACCCCCAGTTCCCGGCAATCGACCCAAAGTTGGTCAAAATCGCGATGCGCGTAAGGCAGTCTCGGCTACTTTTTCAGTCTTAAAATGAAGCCAGGCTATATTTCGGCCCAAAAGCTTGCAACCGGACGTGCAATTGCTTTATCTCTCTACTTCACTGAAAACCAATGCCATCAGGAATTAGTTTATAGTCGCCGAGACTGGAAAGTATCACCCAAGTTCCTGGAAATCAAAGAAAGTTGGTCAAAATCACGCTGCGCGTTAGACGGTCTCGGCTACTATTTCAGACTTAAAATAAACCGGGTCTAAATTTCTGCCTAGAAGCTTGAAACCGAGCGTGTGATCGTTTTAATTCTGTCCATTTCACTCAAAACCAATGTCATCAAGAATTAGTTTAGAGTCCCCCAGACTAGAAAATATAACTTAAGTTCCAGGAAATTTACCCAAAATTTCTCAAAATCACGCTGTACGTAAGCCGGTCTAGGCTACTTTTTCAGTCTTAAAATGAAGTAGGGCTATATTTTGGCCCAGAAGCTCGAAACCGAACGTGCGATCCTTTTACCTGGGGCTAGAAAATATGCCCCAAGTTGGTGGAAGTCGACCCAAAGTTGGTCAAAATCACCCTGCGCGCAAGGCGGTCTCCGCTACTTTTTCGGTCTTATGACAAAGTGGAGCTCTATTACGGCCAACAAGCTCGAAAAAACCGTGCGATCGTTTTACCTCTGTTGATTTCACCGAAAAACAAGGCCGTCAGAAAATATATTATATTTCCTAGGACTGGATAATATCCCCCAAGTTCCGGAAAATGGAGCTAAAGTTTGCCAAAATCACGACGCGCGTAAGGCGGTCGCGGCTACTCTATCAGTCTTAAAATGAAATCGGGCAAAATTTCGGCCTAGAAGCTTGAAACCGAGCGTTTAAATATTTTTTCTGTGTCCATTTCACTGAAAACCAAGGCCATCAGGAGTTAGTTAAGAGTCCCCCCTGAACTGGAAAATATCCCCCAAGTCCATTGAAATCGACCCAAAGTTGATCAATATTGCGCTGCGCGTAAGGCGATGTCGGCTACTTTTTCAGTCTCACAATAAAGTGGGGCTATATTTTCACCTGTAAGATCCAAAATGAAGCTAGTTATGGCCTTAATGTTCAGTGAAATGGGCAGAGAAAAAATATTTAAAGGCTAAATTTCGAGCTTCCAGGCCGAAATATAGCCCCACTTCATTTTAAGACTGAAAAAGTAGCCGAGACCGCCTTACGCGGATCGTGATTTTGACCAACTTTGGCTCGATTTCCCGAAACTTGGGGTATATTTTCCAGTCCCGGGGACTCTAAATTAAGTCCTGATGGTTTTCGTTTGCAGAGAAATTGACACAGGTAAAACGATCTCACGCTCGGTCTCGAGCCTTTAGGCTCAAATATAGCCCCGCTTCATTTTAGGACTGAAAGAGTAGCCGAGACCGCCTTACGCGCATTGTCATTTTAACAAAAGTTTGGCTCGATTTCCCGGGTTTTGGGGGATATTTGCTAGTTCCAGGGACTCTAAACTAACTCCTGATGGCGTTGTTATGCAGAGAAATGGACAAAGGTAAAACGATCGCAACGCTCGGTTTGGAAGTGTTAGGCCAAATTATAGCCTCACTTCATTTTAAGACCGAAAATGAGCTGAGACTGTGTTACGCGCATTGTGATTTTGACCAATTTTTGGCGCATTTTTCCAAGGTTGCTTCATTTTACCAACTGTGCCGCATTTCTTTTTAAAGATGGCATATTTTTCCAAGTCTGGCACGTTTTTGCAGGTGTGGCGTATTTTTCTAAGTGTAGGGCATTTTACCAAGTGTGGCGCATTTTTCCAAGTTTGGCGTAATTTTCCAAAAGTGAGGCATTTGTCCAAGTGTGGTGCATTTTGCGAAACCTTCAGCATTTTTCCAAGTATGGCGCATTTTTCCAACTCTGCCGCATTTTTTTGCAAGGTTGGCGCATTTTTTTTAAGTGTGGTGTCTTTTTCTGCAGTTGTGGCGCATTTCTCTAAGTGTGGCGAAGTTTTCCTATTGTGGCGCATTTTTCCAACTGTGGCACATTTTTCTAAGTAAGGCGCATTTTTCCAAGGTTGATGCATTTTACTTACTGTGCCGCATTTTTTTAGGTGTTGCCCAGTTTTCCAAGTGTCGCACATTTTTGCTAGTGTAGTGCATTTTTCTAAGTGTGGCGCATTTTTCCAAGAGTGGCGCATTTTTCCGAGTGTGGCGCATTTATTCAAGTGTCGCGCATTTTTCAAGGGTTGCCGCATTTTACCAACTGTGCCGCATTTTTTCAGGTGTTGCCCAGTTTTCCAAGTGTCGCACATTTTTGCAAGTGTAGTGCATTTTTCTAAGTGTGGCGCAGTTTTCTAAGTGTGGCGCATGTTCCAAGTTTGGCGCATTTTTGCAAGAGTGGCGCATTTTTCCGAGTGTTGCGCATTTAGCCAAGTGTGGCGCATTTTTCCGAGTGTTGCGCATTTAGCCAAGTGTGGCGCATTTTTCCAAGGTTGCCGCATTTTACCAAATGTGCCGCATTTCTTTAAGTGTTGCCTAGTTTTCCAAGTGTGGCGCATTTTTGCAAGTGTGGTGCATTTTGCCAAACGTGGCGTATTTTTCGAAGTGTGGCGTATTTTGCAGTGTGGCCCATTTTTTCCAAGGTTGAGCATTTTAACAACTGTGCGGCATTTTTGAAGTGTAGCTCATTTTCCAAGTGTTACCCAATTTTCAAAGTGTGGCATATTTTTGCAAGTGTGGCGCATTTTTCCAAGGTTGCCGCATTTTTCCAAGTATTTCGCAGCCGAGACCGCCTTGCGCGCATCATGATTTTGACCAGCTTTCGCTTGATTTGCCGGAACTTGGGGGATATTTTCCAGTGTGGCGCATTTTTCCAAGGTTGCTCCATTTTATCAACTGTGCCGCATTTTTTCAAGTGTAGCTCATTTCTCCAAGTGTTGCCCATTTTTCCAAGTGTGGCACATTTTTGCAAGTGTGGCGCATTTTTCTAAATGTGGCGCATTTTTTCAAGTGTGGCGTATTTTTCCAAGTATGGCGCAATTTTCTACGTTTACCACATTTTTCCAAGTGTGGCGCATTTTACCAACTGTTTCGTATTTTTTACAAGTGTGGCGCATTTTTCCAAGGTTGCCGCATTTATCCAACTGTGCCTCTGTTTTTCAAGTGTTTGCCAGTTTTCTAAGTGTGGCACATTTTTTGCAGGTGTGGCGCATTTTTTTAAGTGTGGCGCAGTTTTCCACGTGTGGCGCATTTTTCCAAGTTTGGTGCATTTTGCCAAACCTAGCGAACAAACAATGGTACGGTCGGTTTCGAGCGTCTAGCCCCACTTCATTTTCAGACTTAAAAAGTAGCCCAGACCGCCTTAGACGCAGGGTGATTTTGACCAACTTTGGGTCGATTTCCAGCAACTTGGGGGATATTTTCCCGTCCTGGGGACTCTAAGCTAACTCGTGATGGCCTTGGTTTTTGGTGAAATGGACAAAGGTTAAACGATGGCACGATCGCTTTCGAGCGTCTAGGCGGAAATATAGCCCCACTTTATTTTAACACTGAAAAGGTAGCCGAGACCGCCTTACGCGCATCGTGATTTTGACCAACTTCGTCTCGATTTCCCGGAACTTAGAGAATATTTTCCAGTCCCAGGCACTCTAAACTAACTCGTGATGGCCTCAGTGAAATGGGCAGAGAAAAAATAGTTAAACGCTCGTTTTCGAGCTTCTAGGCCGAAATATAGCCCCACTTTATTTTAAGACTGAAAAAATAGCCGGGATCGCCTTACGCGTGGTGTAATTTTGACCAACTTTTGGGTCGATTTCCAGAAACTTTGCGGATATTTTCCAGTCCCGGGGACTCTAAACTAACTCGTAATGGGCTTGGTTTTCCGTGAAATACACAGCAGAAAAATATTTGAAAGCTGGGTCTCGAGCTTCTAAGCCGAAATATAGCGCCAGTTCATTTTAAGGGGGTCTTATACTCTCAGATATAAATTTTTCTCCAGAAAACCATTTTTTTGGAACATGGAGATTCAACATCCCTGTCCATTTGTAAATCGTATTTTGAAACGATTTTCCTCTAATTACTCCTGAATTTACGTGTAAATTAAGAAATTTGAACACTTCTAGCTATATTTCAACATAGCAACATCCATAGCAACCATTGTTTACAGTCTAAAAGTACTCACAAAATTGATTCAATTCAATACATTTTAATGATACTCTACACAAACGCTTTAAAGATGTGTAGTTATGAGAATTTTGCATCATGGTCCTGAACATTATTTCTTCTACCATCTTATACGCTCCTTATACTTGGATAACATTTCTATGACTGGTGTGTATTCGGGTGTTCAATGAAACATTTATGTAAAACCTTTAAATATACCCCTCCCCCTGCCCCTAACCTCCCCCCCTCCTAGTTCACAGGGCTAATTTGGGCTCTCGGAGACCGAAGTAAAACTTTAAAGCCTTATTTCTCAAAATGACCAAAATAGACGGATCATCAATATCTCGCACACGATATCTCCACTGCGTTTTCACCGAATGTTGTCAAATTTTCAACATTGATGAAGGTCACAATTATCTAGGTCTTAAACCTCCAAAATTTGCAATTTATGAAATTTTTTCCTGTTATTTAGTTAATATAGTTAATATTAATACACTTTTTCAACATTTCACGAGAAAAACCCCCTCAAAACACTTTTTTCTGAGATTTGTCTCCTGGACAACTTCCTTATGGACAGGATGAACTTAATTCCATACCTCTCGAACCATTCATTATTACGTTATCGTGTTTATAATGAACACCACTTTTTAACACTAAGGAGCTAGTTATTCATTAACTATCATGGCACGGGAGCTGGAAAAGCTCATTTTTGAAGTCAGAATGCAAAGTCCTTTAACGTGATACCAAAACTGTTCCACAGAGTTGTTTTGCAAAAAAAAAATTTAGGTATAAGACCACCTTAACCAAAAACCTTGGCCATCACGAGTTAGTTTAGAATGCCTGGCACTGGAAAATATCCCCCAAATTGCTGGAAGCCGACCCAAAGCTGGTCAATATTACGCTGCGCCTAAAACGCTCTGGGCTACTTTTTGAGTCTTAAAATGAAGTGGGACGATATTTTGGCCTAGAAAATCGAAACCAAGCGTTCAATTCTTTTCCTCTGTCCATTTCACCAAAAACCAAGGGTATCACGACTTAGTTTAGAGTTTATGGGACTGAAAAATATCTCTCAAGTTGCTGGAAATCGATCCGAAGTTGGTCGATATCACATTGCGCGTAAGGCGGTCTTAGCTACTTTTTCAGTCAAAATAAAGTGGGGCTATCTTTCGGCCTAGAACCTTGAAACCAAACGTTTATTTAATTTTCCTCTGTCTATTTCACCAAAAATCAAAGCGATCACGAGTTAGTTTAGAGTCCTTGGGACTGGAAAATATCCCCCAAGTTAATGGAAATCGATCCAAAGTTGGTCAAAATCACCGTCCGCGTAAGGCGGTCTCAACTGCTTTTTCAGTCTTAAAATTAAGTCGGGCTATATTTTGGCCTAGAAGCTAGAAACCGAACGTGCGATCTTTTCACCTCTGTCCATTTCACCGATATCCAAGCCAATCAGGAGTTAGTTTAGAGTGTCCGGGACTGTAAAACGTCCCCCAAGTTAATGGAAATCGACCCAAAGTTGGTCAAAATCACGCTGTGCGTAAGATGGTCCCAAGTTCTTTTCAAGTCTTGAAATGAAATCGGGCTATATGTCGAACATAAAGCTCGGAACCGAGCGTGCGATCGTTTTACTGCTGTCCATTTCACCGAAAACCAAGGCCATCAGGACTTACTTTACAGTCCCTCAGACTAAAACTTATCCTCTAAGTTGCTGGAAATCGACCCAAAGTTGGTCAAAATCACGCTGCGCGTAAGCGGTCTCGGCTACTTTCCTAGTCTTAAAGTGTTGTGGGGCTATATTTCGGCCTAGAAGCTCGAAACCGAGCGTGCCATCATTTTTATCTCTGTCCATTTCACCGAAAACCTGAGCAACCCGTGTTCCTGGAAATCGACCCAAAGTTAAACAAAATTACACTACGCGTAAGGTGGTCTCGGGTACTTTTCTAGTCTTAAAATAAAGTGGGGGTATGGTTCGGCGTAAAAGCTCGAAACCGAGCGTGCGATCGGTTTACCTCTGTTTCACAGAAAACCAAGGCCATCAGTAGTAAATTTAGAGTCCCTGGAACTAGAAAATATACCCCAAGTTGCAGGAAATCGACCTAAAGTTGGTCAAAATCACGCTGCGCGTAGGGCGGTCTCGGCTACTTTTTTTTTGGTCTTATAACCAAGTGGGGCTATATTTCGATCTAGAAGCCCGAAATCAAACGTGCGATCGTTTTACCTCTGTTCTTTTGACCGAAAACGAAGGCCATAAGGAGTTAGTCTAGAGTCCCTGGGACTGGAAAATATCCCCCAAATTGCTGGAAATTGATCCAAAGTTGGTTAAAATCACGCTGAATGTAAGGCAGTCTCGGCTACTTTTAAAGTCTCAAAATAAAATATGGGTATATTTCCGCCTAGAAGCTCAAAACCGAGAGTACGATCGTTTTACCGCGGTGTATTTCACCGAAAACCAAGGCTATCACGAGGTAATTTAGATTCTTCGGGACTGGAAAATGTCCCCCAATTTCTTGGAAATCGATCCAAAGTTGGTCAAAATCACGCTGCGCGTAAGGCGGTCTTGGCTATTTTTCAGTCTTAAAATTAAGTGGGGCTATATTTCGGCCTGGAAGCTCAAAACCGAGCGTTTAAATATTTTTCCTCTGTCCATTTCACTGAAAACCAAGCCTATCACGAGATAGTTCAGAGTCCCTGGGAGTACAAATTATCCCCCAAGTTGTAGGAAATCGACGCAAAGTTTGTCAAAATCACACTGCGTTTAACGCGGTCTCGGCTACTCTTTTAGTCCTAGAGTGAAGTGGGGCTATATTTCGGTCTACAAGCTCGACACCGAGCGTTCAATTATTTTTCCTCTGTCCATTTCACTGAAAACAACCGCCATCACGAGTTAAATTAGAATCCCCGAGACCCGAAAATATCCCTTAAGTTCCGGAAAATCGACCCAAAGTTCGTCATAATCACGACCCGCGTAAGGCATTCTCGGCCACTGTTTCTGTCTTAAAATAAAGTGGGCCTTTATTTAAACCTTAAAGCTCGAAACCGAGCGTTGAAATATTTTTCCTCTATCCATGTCACTAAAAACCAAGGTCATCACGAATTAGAGTCCTTGGATTGTAAATTATACCCCGCGTTCCTGAAAATCGACCCAAAGTTGGTCAAAATCATGCTGCGCGTAAGTCGGTCTCGGCTACTTTTTGAGTCTTAAAATAAAGTGGGGCTATATTTCGGCCTAGAAGCTCGAAACCGAGCGTTCAAATATTTTTCCTCTCTCCATTTCACTGATCTCCAGGCCGTCACGAGTTAGTTTATAGTCCCAGGGATTGGAAAATATCCCCTAAGTTCCTGGAAATCGGCCCAAAGTTGGTCAAATTTATGCTGCGCGTCAAGCGGTCTCGGCTGGTTTTTCAGTCTAAAATTTAAGTGGGGCCACATTTCGGGCTAGAAACTCATAACTAAGCGTGCGATCGTTTTTGTGCCACGTTTACCAAAGTGCAACAAACTTGGAAAAATGTGCCACACTTGGAAAATGTGACACTTTAAAAACTGCGGCAGAGTTGATAAAATGCGACAATTGCTGAAAATGCGCCGCACTTAGAACAATGTGCCACACTTGGAAAAATACGCCACAGTTGAAAAACTACGCAACACTTAGGAAAATGCGCCACACTTGGAAAAAATGTGCCACATTTGGAAAAATTAGCAACAATTGGAAAAATATGCGCCCTTGAAAAAATGCGGCATAGTTGGTAAAATTCGCCACACTTGGAAAAATGCTTCACGCTTGTCAAAATGCAACATACTTTTAAGAATGCGCCACACTTGAAAAACTGCTTCAAAGTTTGAAAAATGCGCCACACTTGGAAAAATGCGCCACTTAGAAAAAAACGCCACATTTGGAAAAATGTGTAAGATTTTGGAACACTAGGGAACTCTTTAAAAAAATGTGCCAAAGTTCGTAAAATGCGGCGACCTTGGAAAAATGCGCGACGCTTGGCAAAATGCGCCACACTCGGAAAAAGGCGTTACACCAGAAAAAAATGCGCAAAACTTCCAAAAATGCGCCACACTTAAAAAACTGCGCCACACTTAGAAAAATGCGTCAAACTTCCAAAAATGTGCCAGACTTAGAAGAATGCGCCACACTTGCAATAATTTGCCACATTTGGAAAAATGGGCAACAATGAGAAAAATGTGCCACACTTGAAAAAATGCGGCAGAGTTTGTAAAATTAAGCAACGTTGGAAAAATGCGGCGCACTTAGAACATTGCGCCCCAGCTAAAAAAATTCGCCACACTTGGAAAACTAGGCCAGACTTAGAAAAATGCGCCGCACTTAAAAAAAATGTGCCACACTTGAAAAAATGCGGCACAGATGAAAAAATGCGCCACACTTGGAAAAATGCTCAACGTTTCGCAAAATGCACCACACTTGGAAAAATGGGTCATACTTGGGAAATTGCGCCAAACTTGGAAAAATGCGCAACACCTAGAAAAATGCACGACACTTGAAAAAATGCGGCAAAGTTATTAAAATGTCTATTTGATCGAAAACCTAGACCATCACAAGTTAGTGTAGAGTCCCCGGGACTAAATAATATCCCCCAAGTCCCGACAAATCGAGCTAAAGGAGCTATATTTCTCCCTAGACGCTCGAAACCGAGCGTTCATTTATTTTTCTTCTGTCCGTTTCACCGAAAACAAAGGCCATCAAGAGTTAGTTTAGAAACAACAGGACAAGAAAATATCTCTTAAGTTGCTGGAAATTGACCCAAAGTTAGTAGAAATCACAATGCGCGTTAGGCGGTCTGGGCTACCTTTTTAGTTTTAAAATTAAATGGGGCTATATTTCGACGCAGAAGCTTGAAACCAAGCGTTCTACTTTTTTTCTTCTGTCTATTTCACAGAAACCCAAGGCCATCAAAAGCTACTTTAGAGTCCCTGGGATAGGAAAATATCCCCCAAGTTCCTGAAACTCGACCCAAAGTTGGTCAAGATCACGCTGCGCGTAAGGCTGTCTAAGCTATTTTTTCAGTCTTAAAATGAAATGGGACTATATTTCGGCCTAAAAGCTCCAAATCGAGCCTGCGATCGTTTTACCTCTGTCCATTTCACCGAACACCAAGGCCATCAGGAGTTAGTTTAGAGTCCCCAGGACTGGAAAATAACCCCCCAGTTGCTGGATATCGACCCAATCTTGGTCGAAAACACGCTCCGCGTTAGGCGGTTTGAGCTATTTTATAGTCTTAAAATGAAGTGGGCAATATTTCGGCCTAGAAGCTCGAAACCAAGCGTTCAATTATTTTTCCTCTATCTCTGTCACCAAAAACCAAGAGTCCCGGGACTAGAAAATATTCCCCAAGGTCCAGAAAATCGACTTAAACTGGGTGAAAATCACGCTGCGCGTAAGTCGGTATCGGCTACCTTTTTTCAGTCGTAAAATGAGGTGGAGCTATTTTAGAGCTAGAAATTAGCTCCAAAGCGAGCGTGCGATCGTTTTACCTTTGTACATTTCTCTGCAAACCAAGGCCATCAGGAGTTAGTTTAGAGTCCAAGGCATTGGAAGGTATCCCCAAGTTGCGGGAAATTGGACCAAAGTTGGTCAAAATCACGCTGCGCGTAAGCCGGTCTCAGCTACCTTTTTTTAGTCTTCAAAAAATTGTGGCTATGCTGGGGCTAGAAATTAGCTCCAAAGCGAGCGTGCGATCGTTTTACCTGTGTCCATTTCTGTACAAACCAAGGCCATCAGGACTTAGTTTGGAGTTCCCGGGACTCGAAAACATTCTCCAAATTGCGGGAAATCGAGCCAAAGATGCTTAAACGCACGCTGCGCGTAAGGCGGTGTCGGCATTTGTCAGTCTTAAAATAAAGTAGGGCTATTTCAAGGCTAGAAATTAGCTCCAAAGCGAGCGTGCGACTGTTTTACCTGGGTCCATTTCTCTGCAGATCAAGGCGATCAGGAGTTAGTTTAGAATCGCCGGGAGTGGAAAATATCCCCCAAGTTCCGGGAAATCTAGCCAAATGGGTCAAAATCACTATGCGCGTAAGCCGGTCTTAACTCTTCTTTCAGTTTAAAAAAAATAGGCTATATTTTGGTTTAGAAGCGCGAATCCCAGCTTTCGAATATTTTTCCTTTGTCCATTTCCATGGAAACCAAGGCATTCAGGAGTTAGTTTAGGGTACCCGGCATTGGAAAATATCCCCCAAGTTGCGGGAAATTGAGGCAAAGTTGGTCAATATAACCCTGCGCGTAAGCCGGTGTCGGCTACCTTTTTTAGTCTTAAAATAAATTGAAGCTCTCTTAGGGCTAGAAATTAGTCCCAAGGCGAGCGTGCGATCGTTTTGCCTGTGTCCATTTCTCTGCAAACCAAGTCCATCAGGAGTTAGTTTTGAGTTGCGGGAAATCAAGCCAAAGTTGGTGAAAGTCACGATGCGCGTAAGCCGGTCTCGGCTACCTGTTTTCAGTCCTAAAATAAAGTGGGGCTATATTTCGGCCTTGAAGCTTGAAACCGAGCGTTCAAAATAATTTTCCTCTGTCCATTTCAGTGAAAACCATGGCCATCAAGACTTAGGTTAGAGTCCCCAGGATTGGAAAATATCCCCCAAGTTGGGGCAAATATAGCCAAAGTTGGTCAAAATTGCGATCCGCGTAAGAAGGTCTTGGCTACTCTTTCAGTCCTAAAATAAAGTGGGGCTTTATTTCGTCGTAGAAGCTCGAAACCGACAGTTCAAAGACGTTTTGCCCTGTCCATTTCACTAAAAACCAAGGACAGGAAAATATTCCTCAAGTTGGTGGAAAGCGACCCAAAGTTGGTCAAAATCACGGTCCGCGTAAGGCGGTCTGGGCTACTCTTTAAGCCTGAAAATGAAGTGGGGCTATATTTTGGGGCTAGAAGCTCGAAATCGAGCGTGCCATTTTTTTTGCGCTACGTCTGGAAAAAGAGACCAAACTTGAAAAAAATAGGCCACACTTGGAAATATGCATCCCACTTGGAAAAATGCGCCTCACTTGGAGAACTGCGCTACACTTGCAAAATTGTGCCATACTCTAAAAAGTATGCCACACCTAAAAAATTGCGGCACAGTTAATAAAATGCGGCCACCTTGGAAAAATGGGCAACACTTAAAAGGATATGCCACAATTGGAAAAGGGCGCCACATTTAGAAAACTGTGTCACACTTAGAAAAATACGCCACACTTGAAAAAAGACCCACACGTGGAAAAACAAGCAACATTTGCAAAAATGTGCCACACTTGAAAAAATGCCGCAGAGTTGGTAACATGAAGCAACCTTCGAAACATGCTCCACACTTAGAAAAATACGCCACACTTAGAAAAATGCCCCAAAATTGGAAAAATGCACCACACTTGAAAAACTGCGCCACAATTAGAAAAATTCGCCACACTTGAAAAAATGTGTCACACTTGGAAAACTGGGGTAGACTTGAAAAAATGCGGCAACATTGAAAAAATGCACCACACTTAGAAAAATGGCCTACACTTGAAGAAATTTAGCACAGTTGGTGAACTGCTGCGACCTTGGAAAATTCCACAACAATTAGAAAAATGTGCCACACTTAAAAAAAATGCGCCACACTGAGAAAAACGTGCCACACTTAGAAAAACGCACCACACTTAGAAAAGTGCGCCACACTAGAAAAAAATGCGCCAAAATTGAAAAAATGCGCCACACTTGGAAAACTGCGCCACACTAAGAAATATCCGCCACACTTGAAAAAATATGCCCCACATGGAAAACTGGGCATTATTTGAAAAAGCGCGACACAGTTGGAAAACTGCGCCACACTTAGAAATATGCACCACACTTGCAAACCTATGCCACACTTGGAAAACTAGGCAACACTTAAAAAAATGCGGCACAGTTGGTGAAATGCTGCAAGTTTGAAAAATTGCGCCACACTTGGAAAAATGCGCCAAACTTGAAAAAAAGCGCCAAACTTGGAAAAGTGCGCTACACTTGTAGAACATTGGGCACAGTTGGTAAAATGCGCCGCAGTTGGAAAAGTGCTCAACGTTTGGTAAAATGCACCAAACTTCGAAAAATGCGCTACACTTGGAAAAATGCGGCACATTTAGAAAAATGTGCCACATTTGGAAAAATTGGCATCACTTAGAAAAATGTGCCACACTTAAAAGAATGCGGCATAGTTGTTAGAATGCTCAACCTTGGAAAAAAGGGCCACACTCTGCAAAATGCGCCACACTTGGAAAAATGCGCCACACTTGGAAAAATGCGCCACACTCGAAAAAATGCGGCAAACTTGAAAAAATGCGCTACACTGGAAAAACTGCGGCACACTTAGAAAAATGCACCACACTTGCAAAAATGTGAACTACTTGGGAAACTAGGCACTACTCGTAAAAATGCGGCACATTTGGTAAAATGCGGCAACCTTGGAAAAATGCGCTACACTTAGAAAAATGCGCCACACTTCCAAAAATGTGCCAACTTGGAAAAAAGCTGCGCAGTTGGTAAAATGATGTAACCTTGAAAACATGCGCCACAGTTAGAAAATGTGCCGCACTTGAAAAAATGCGCCACTCTAGAAAAATTACGCCCTACTTTCAAAAAAATGCGCCAAACTTGTAAAAAATGCGGCGGAGTTAATAAAATGCCAAACACTTGGAAAAATGCTTAGCGTTTGGCAAAATGCACCACACTTGGAAAAATGCGCCACACTGGGAAAATTGCGCCAAACTTAAAAAAATGCACCACACTTAGAAAAACGCGCCACAGTTAGAAAACTGCGCCACACTTGCAAAAATATGCCTCACTTGGAAAAATGTGCCACACTTAGAAAAATGTACCCCACTTTGAAAAAATGCGTCACACTTGGAAAACTGCGACACCCTTGCAAAAATGTGCCAAACTTAGAAAATTAGGTAACACTTAAAAAAATGCGGCACAGTTGGTAAGTTGCGGCAACCTTGGAAAGATGCGCCACACTTGGCAAAATGCGCCACGCATGAAAAAATGTGCCACACTTAGTAAAAGTGCGGCACACTTGAAAAAAGTGCGCCAAAGTTCGAAAAATGCGCCACATTTGGAAAACTGCGCCACACTTAGAGAAATGCGCCACACTTGCAAAAATAGGCCACATTTGGAGAACTAGGCAACACTTGAAAAAATATGGTACAGTTGGTAAAATACGGCAACCTTGAAAAAATGCGCAACACTTAGAAAAATGTGCCACACTTAAAAAAGTGCGCGACACTTGAAAGAAAAGCGCAGGCTTGGAAAAATGCGCCACACTTGGAAAATTACGCCAAATTTAAAAAGATGTGCCACACTTGGAAAAAAGCGCCACACTTAGAAAAATGCGCCACACTTGCAAAAATGTGCGACACTTGGAAAACTGGGCAACACCTGAAAAAATGCGGCACAGTTGGTGAAATGTGGCAACCGTGGAAAATTGCGCCACAGTTAAAAAATGTGCCACACTTGGGGAATGCGCCACACTTCAAAAAAGATGGGCCCAACTTGGAGAAATGCGCCCTAATTGTAAAAAACACGGAACAGTTCGTTAAATGCGCCACACTTGGAAAAATGTTCAACGTTTGGAAAAATGCATAGCACTTGGAAAAATGTGCCACACTTGAAAAATTTCGCCAAAGCTAAAAAATGCGCTACCCTTGCAAAAACGTGCCACACTTGACAAAATGCGGCGCAGTTGGTAAAATGAAAGAACCTTGGAAAAATGCGCCACACTTAGAAATTTGTTCCCCACATAGAAAAAATGCATCACAATTGCATAACTACGCCACACTTAGAAAAATGCGCCAAACTTGCAAAAATGTGCCACACTTGCAAAATTGGGTAACACTTGGAAAAACGTGCTACACTTGAAAAAATGCGGCACAGTTGCTAAAATGCGCAAACTTGGAAAAATGCGCCACACTTCGAAAAATGCGCCACGTTTGGCAAAATGCGCCACACTTGAAAAATTTCTGAACGTTTCGCAAAATCCACCACACTTGGAAAAATGTGCAACACTTGAAAAAATGGGCAACACTTTAAAAAATGTACCACATTTGACAAAGTGCGGCACACATGGTGCAATAAAGCAACCTTGAAGAAATGCGCCACACTTGAAGAAGTGTGCTCCACTTGGAAAAATGCATCACACTTGGAAAACTACCCCACACAAGAAAATTCGCCACACTTGCAAAAATATACCACACTTGGAAAATTGGGTAACACCTCGAAAAATGTGCTACACTTGAAAAAAATTGGCACAGTTGGCAACATGCGCCACACTTCGAAGAATGCGCCACTTTTGGCAAAATGCACCACACTTGAAAATAGCGCCACACTTCGCGACACTTTCAAAAATGTACCACACTTAGAAAACGAAGCAACACTTAAAAAAATGCGGCAACCTTAAAACAATGGGCCACATTTGGAAAAATGCACTACGTTTGGCAAAATGCACGACACTTGGAAAAATGCATCGCACTTGAAAAAAATGCGCCACACTTGGAAAACTACGACACACTTAGGAAAATGCTACACACTTGAAAAAATGCGGCACAGTTAATAAAATGTTCATTTCACCAAAAACCAAGGCCATCACGAGTTAGTTTAGAGTGCGCGGCACTGGAAAATATCCCCAAAATTGCTGGAACCCGACCCAAGGCTGGTTGATATCACGCTGCGCCTAAAACGCTCTGGGCTACCTTTGGAGTCTTAAACTGAAGTGGGACGATATTTTGGCCTAGAAAATCGAAACCAAGCGTTCAATTTCGTTCCTCTGTCCGGTTCACCAAAAACAAGGGCATCACGACTTAGTTTAAAGTTAATGGGACTGAAAAATATCTCTCAAGTTGCTGGCAATCGATCCGAAGTTGGTCGATATCACATTGCGCGCAAGGCGGTCTTAGCCACTTTTTCAGTCTTAAAATAAAGTGGGGCTATATTTCGGCCTAGAACCTTGAAACCGAGCGTTTAGTTAATTCTTCTCTGTCTATTTGACCAAATCGAGCTAGTGATTGTTTTACCTCTGTCCATTTCACCGAACACCCAGGCCATAACGAGTTAGTTTAGAGTCCTTGGGACTGGAAAATATCCCCCAAGTTAATGGAAATCGACCCAAAGCTGGTCAAGTCTTAAAATTAAGTGAGGCTATATTTTGGCCTAGAAGCTGGAAACCGAGCGTGCAATCGTTTCACCTCTGTCCATTTCACCGATATCCAAGCCCATCAGGAGTTAGTTTAGAGTGCCCGAGATTGTAAAACATTCCCCAAGTTAATGGAAATCGACAGAAAACTAAGGCCATCAGCAGTTAATTTAGAGTCCCTGAAACTGGAAAATATACCCCAAGTTGCAGGAAATCGACCTAAAGTTGGTCAAAATCACGCTGCGCGCAAGGCGGTCTCGGCTACTTTTTCAGTCTTATAACGATACTTATAACTAACTATATTTCGGCCTAGAAGCTCGAAATCAAACGTGCGATCGTTTTACCTCTTCTTTTGACCGAAAACGAAGGCCATTAGGAGTTAGTCTAGAGTCCTTGGGACTGGAAAATATCCCCTAAGTTGCTGGAAAGCGACCCAACGTTGGTTAAAATCACGCTGAACGTGAGGCAGTCTCGGCTACTTTTCAAAATATAATATGGCTATATTTCCGCCTAGAAGCTCGAAACCGATGGTACGATCGTTTTACCGCGGTCTATTTCACCGAAAACCAAGGCCATTACTAGTTAATTAAGATTGCTCGGGACTGGAAAATATCGCCCAATTTTTTGGAAATCGACCCAAAGTTGGTCAAAATCACGCTGCGCGTAAGGCGGTCTTGGCTACTGTTTCTGTTTTTATATAAAGTGGGGCTATATTTTGGCCTCGAAGCTCAACACTGAGTGTGCGATTGCTTTACCGCTGTCCATTTCACCCAAAACTGAGGCCACAGAAGTTAGTTCTGAGTCCTTGGGAGTGGAAAATATTTCCCAAGTTGCTGGAAATCGACCCAAAACTTGTTAAAATAACCCTGCGCGTAAGGCGCTGTAGGCTACTTTGTCAGGCTTTAAATGAAAAGGGGCTATATTTCTGCTTAGAAGCTCGAAACCAACCGTGCGATCGTTTCACCTCTGTCTGTTTCACTGAAAAGCAAGGCCATCAAGAGCTAGTTGAGAGTCTTTTGGACTAGGAAATATTTCCCAAGTTGCTGGATATCAAGTCAAAGTTGGTCAAAATCACGCTGCGCGTGAAGCGGTCTCGGCTACTTTTTCACCCTTAAAATGAGGTAGGGCTATATTTTGGCCTAGAAACTCGAAACCGAGTGTGCGATTGTTTTACCTCTGTACATTTTACCGAAAAGCAAGGCCATCAGGAGTTAGTTTAGAGTCCCTGAGACTGGAAAATTTCCTCCATGTTCGGGGAAATCAATGCAGAGTTGGTCAAAATCGCGATTCGTATGAGGCGGTCATGGCTACTTTTTCAGTCTTAAAATGCAATGGGGCTATATTTCGGCCTAGAAGCTCAAAACCGAGCGTTTAAATATTTTTCCTCTGCCTTTTTCACTGAAAACCAAGCCCCTCACGAGATAGTTCAGTGTACCTGGGTGTACAAACTATCTCCCAAGTTATAAGAAATCGACGCAAATTTGGTCAAAATCACACTGCGTTTAAGGCGGTCTCGGCTACTGTTTCAGTCTTAAAGTGAAGTGGGGCTATATTTCGGTCTACAAGCTCGAGACCGAGCGTTCAATTATTTTTCCTCTCTCCATTTTACCGAAAGCCAAGGCCATCACGAGTTAAATTAGAGTCCTCGGGACCGGAAAACATCCCTTAATTTCCGGAAAATCAAACCAAAGCTTGTCATAATCACCGCCCACGTAAGGCAGTCTCGGCCATTCTTTCTGTCTTAAAATAAAGCGGGGCTATATTTCAACCTAGAGGCTCGAAGCCGAGCGTCAATTATTTTTCCTCTCTCCATTTCACTAAAAACCAAGGTCATTACGAGTTTGTTTACAGCCCCTAGGACTAAAAATATTCCCAAAGTTCCCAAAAGTCAAGCCAAAGGTGGTCATAATCACGATGCGCGTAAGGCGGTAACGGCTACTCTATCAGTATTAAAATAAGGTTGGGCTATATTTCGGCCTAGAAGCTCGAAACCGAGCATTCAAATATTTTTCCTCTGTCCATTTCACTGAAAACCAAGGCCATCACGAATTAGTTTAGTCCCTGGGATTGGAAAATAATCCCCAAGTTCGTGGAAATCGACCCAAAGTTGGTCAAAATCATGCTGCTCGTAAGTCGATCTCGGCTACCTTTTGAGTCTTAAAATGAAGTGGGGCTATATTTCGATCTAGAAGCTCGAAACTGAGCCTGCAAATATTTTTCCTCTCTCCATTTCACTAAAAACGAAGGTCGTCACGAGTTAGTTTAGAGTGCCAGGGATTGGTAAATATCCCCCAAGTTCCTGGAAATCGACCCAAAAATGGTCAAAATTCATGCTGCGTGTAAGGCGGTCTCGGCTACTTTTTCAGTCTTAAAATGAAGTTGGGCTATATTTTGGCCTAGAAGCTCTCAACCAAGCGTTCAAATATTTTTCATTTGTCCATTTCACTGAATAGCAAGGCCATGTTCAGTTATTCTAGAGTCCCAGGGATTGGAAAATATCCCCTAAGTTCCTGGAAATCGACCGAAAGTCGGTCAAATGCATGCTGCGCGTAAGGCACTGTCGGCTACTTTTTCAGTATAAAAATGAAGTGGGACTATATATCGGGGTAGAAACTCGTAACTAATCGTGCGGTCATTTTTGTGCCACGTTTAGCTAAGTGGAGCAAACTTGGAAAAATGCCCTACACTTCGAAATATGCGCCACCCTTGGAAAAATGCGCCATACTTGCAAAAATGCGCCACACTTAAAAAATGTGCCAAACCTGGAAAAATGTGCCACACTTTAAAAAATGCGGCACAGTTGATAAAATGCGGCAACCCTGGAAAAAACACCACATTTAGAACAATCAGCCACACTTGGAAAAATGGGCCACACCCTGAAAAATTAGCAACAATTAAAAAAATGTGCACACTTGAAAAAATGCGGCATAGTGAATAAAATTTGCCACACTTGGAAAAATGCTCCACGTTTGTCAAAATGCATCACACTTGGAAGAATGCGCCACACTTGGAAAACTGTACCAAAGTTGGAAAAATGCGCCACACTTGGGAAAATGCGCCACATTTGAAACACTAGACAACACTTAAAAAAATGCGCCACAGTTGGTAAAATGCGGCGACCTTGGAAAAATGCGCCACACTTGGCAAAATGAGCCACACTTGAAAAAAAGACGCCATATTTGGAAAAATGCACCACGCCAGAAAAAAATGCGCCACACTTCCAAAATTGCGCCACACTTGGAGAACTGCGCCACACTTAGAAAAGTGCGCCACACTTTCAAAAATGTGCCACACTTGGAAAACTGGGCAACACTTACAAAAATGCCGCACAGTTGGTAAAATGCGGCAACCTTGGAAAATCGCGCTACACCTAGAAAACGGTGCTGCACTTAAAAAATGCTCCACGCTTGTAAAAAATGCGGAAAAGATGGTAAAATGCGCCACAGTTGTAAAAATGCTTAACGTTTGAACAAATGCACCCAACTTGAAAAAATGCGCCACAGTTACAAATATGCGCCAAACTTAGAAAAATGCGCCACACTTGCAAAAACGTGCCACATTTGGAAAAATGGGCAACACTGGGAAAACTACGCCAGACTTAGAAAAATGCGCCACACTTGGAAAAATGCGCCACACTTGGAAAAATGAGCAACACTTGGAAAAATGAGCAACTCTTGGCAAAATGTGCCACACTTGAAAAATAAGGCGGAGTTAAAAAAATCGCGCAGAACTTGGAAAATGCGCCACACTTGCAAAACTGTGCCACACTTGGAAAAATGAGCCACACTTGGAAAAATGTGCCACACTTGAAAAAATGCGGCACAATTGAAAAATTCCGCTAAACTTGGAGAAATGCGCCACATTTCGAAAAATGTGCCACACTTGGAAAAATAAGCAACTCTTGGAAAAATGTGCCTCACTTGAAAAAATGCGGCACTGTTAGAAAACTGCGCCAAACTTGGAAAAACGTGTTACTTTTGGAAAACTGTGCCACACTTGAAAAAATGCGGCACAATTGGAAAATTGCGCAAAACTTGGAAAAATGCACCACACTTGGAAAAAGAAGCAACACTTGGAAAAATGTGCCACACTTGAAAAAATGCGCCACAGTTGGTAAACCGAAACAACCTTGCAAAAATGCGCCACACTTAGAACATTGTGCCAAAGTTGGAAAAAAGCGCCACACTTGGAAAACTACGCCAGACTTAGAAAAATGCGCCACACTTGGAAAACTGGGCAACACTTGGGAAAATGTGCCACAACTGAAAAAATGCGGCACAGTTGCAAAATTGTGTCAAACTTGGAAAAATGCGCCACCCCTCGAAAAAAATTGCCACTCTTAAAAAAACGAGCAACACGTGGAAAAATGCCCCACACTTGAAAAAATGTGGCATACTGGAAAAAATCCGCCACACTTGGAAAAATGCTCAATGTTTGGCAAAATGCATTACACTTGGAAAAATGCGGGACTCTTAGGAAATTGCGCCAAACTTTGAAAAATGCGCCACACTTTAAAATAATGCGCCAGACTTAGAAAAATATGAAACACTTGCAATAATGTGCCACATATGTAAAAGTGGGCACCACTTGGGAAAATATACCACACTTCAAAAAATGCGGCACAGTTGGTAAAATGAAGCAACCTTGGGAAATTGTCCCACACTTAGAAAATTGTGCCCACTTAAAAACAATCCATTACACCTTAAAAAATTCGTTACTCTTAGAAAAATGCACCACACTTGCAAAAGTGTGCCAGACTTGGAAAAATGTCCTACACTTGAAAAAATGCGGCAAAGTTGTTAAAGTGCGAAACATTTGAAAGATGCGTCACACTTGGCAAAATACGCAACACTTCGAAAAATGCGCCACGTTTGGCAAAATGCACCACACTTGGAAAAATGCGCTACACTTGAAAAAATGCGCCAAACGTGGAAAAATTCGCAACACTAAGAAAACTGCGTTACACTTAGAAAAATGCACGACACTTGAAAAAATGCGGCAAAGTTAATAAAATGTCTATTCATCGAAAACCTAGACCATCCCAAGTTAGTTTAGATTCACGGGGACCAAGTAATATCCCCCAAGTTTCGGCAAATCGACCCAAAGCTGATCGATACCACGCTGCGTGTAAGGCGGTCTAGGCTATTTTTTTAAACTTAAAATAAAGTGGAGCTATATTTCGTCCTAGAAGCTCGAAACCGAGCGTTCATTTATTTTTCTTGTGTCCATTTTACCGAAAACAAAGGCCATCACAAGTTAGTTTAGAAACCCCAGGACAAGAAAAAATCTCTTAAGTTGCTGGAAATTGACCCAAAGTTAGTAGAAATCACAATGCGCGTAAGGCGGTCTGGGCTACCTTTTCAGTTTTAAAATTAAATGGGGCTATATTTCGACCCAGAAGCTTGAAACCAAGCGTTCTACTTTTTTTCTTCTGTCTATTTCAGCGAAAACCAACGCCATCAAAACTATTTTAGAGTTCCCTGGACTAGAAAGTATTCCCCATGTTGCTGAAACTCGACCCAAAAGTTGGTCAAAATCACGCTGCGCGTCAGGCGGTCTAAGCTATTTTTTCAGTCTTAAAATGAGGTAGGACTATATTTCGGCCTAAAAGCTCCAAATGGAGCTGGTGATTGTTTTACCTCTGTCCATTTCACCGAACACCAAGGCCATCAGTAGTTAGTTTAGAGTCCCCGGGACTGGAAGATAACCCCCCAGTTGCTGGATGTCGACCCAAAGTTGGTCGAAAGCACGCTGCGCGTAAGGCGGTTTGAACTACTTTACAGTATTAAAATGAAGTGGGCAATATTTCGGCCTAGAAGCTCGAAACCAAGCGTTCAATTATTTTTCCTCTGTGTCTTTCACCAAAAACCAATAGTCCCCGGAACTAGAAGATATTCCCGAAAGTCCAGAAAATCGACTTGGACGTGGGTCAAAATCACGCTGCGCGTGTACCAGTCTGGACCACTTTTTGAGTCTTAAAATAAAGTGCGGCTATAATTTGGCCTAAAAGCTCGAAATCGACCGTTCAATTATCTTTCTTCTGTCAATTTCACCGAAAACCAAGGCCATTACGAGTTAGTTTAGAATCTTAGGGACTTAAAAATATCCCCCAAGTTGCTGGATATCGACCCAAAGTTGGTCAAAATCACGCTGCGCGTAAGCCGGTCTCGGCTACCTCTTTTCAGTCGTAAAATGAAGTGGAGCTATTTTAGAGCTAGAAATTAGCTCCAAAACGCGCGTGCGATCGTTTTATCTTTGTACATTTCTCTGCAAAGCAAGGATATCAGGAGTTAGTTTAGAGTCCACAGCAAGTTGCGGGATATTGAGCCAAAGTTGGTAAAAATCATAATGCGCTTTAGCCGGTCTCGCCTACCTTTTTTCAGTCGTAAAATGAAGTGGAGCTATGTTAGAGCTACAAATCAGCTCCAAAGCGCGCGTGTGCTCGTTTTACCTTGGTACATTTCTCTTCAAACCAAGGACATCAGGAGTTAGTTTAGAGTCCACAGCACTGGAAAGTATCCCCCAAGTTTCAGGAAATTGAGCAATAGTTGGTGAAAATCACGCTGCGAGTACGCCGGTTTCGGCTACCTGTTTTTAGTCTTAAAATAAATTGGAGCTCTCTTAGGGCTAGAAATAAGCCCCAAGGCGAGCGTGCGATCGTTTTGCCTGTGTACATTTCTCTGCAAACCAAATCCATCAGGAGTTAGTTTAGAGTCCCTGAGACTGGAAAATATCCCCTAAGTTGCGGGAAATCAAGCCAAAGTCGGTGAAAATCACGATGCGCGTAAGCCGGTGTCGGCTACCTGTTTTCAGTCCTAAAATAAAGTGGGGCTATATTTCGGTCTTGAAGCTTGAAACCGAGCGTTCAAACATTTTTCCTCTGTCCATTTCAGTGAAAACCATGGCCATCAAGACTTAGTTTAGAGTCCCCAGGATTGGAAAATATCCCCCAAATTGCGGGAAATATAGCCAATGTTGGTCAAAGTTGCGATCCGCGTAAGAAGGTCTTGGCTACTCTTTCAGTCTTAAAATAAGGTGGTGCTTTATTTCGTCGTAGAAGCTCGAAACCGACAGTTCAAAAACGTTTGCCCCTGTCCATTTCACTAAAAACCAAGGACAGGAAAATATTCTTCAAGTTGGTGGAAATCGACCCAAAGTTGGTCAAAATCACGGTGCGTGTAAGGCGTTCTGGGCTATATTTTAAGTCTAAAAATGAAATGGGGCTATATTTTGGGGCTAGAAGCTCAAAATCGAGCGTGCCATTGTTTTTGCGCTATGATTAGCAAAATACACCAAGCTTGGAAAAATAAGCCACAGTTGGAAATATGCGCCTCACTTGGAAAAATGCGCCACACTTGGAAAACTACACCACACTTGCAAAATTGTACCACACTCTGAAAATTGTGAAACACGTACAAAATGCGACACAGTTGGTAAAATGCGGCCACCTTGGAAAAATGGGCTACACTTAAAGAAATATGCCACCGTTGGAAAAAGACGCCAGATTTGGAAAACTGTGTCACACTTAAAAAAATACGGCACACTTGAAAAAACCCATACGCGCAAAAGTAAGCAACATTTGAAAAAATGTGCCACACTTGTAAAATGCCGCACAGTTGGTAAAATGTGCCACACTTGGAAAAATTCCGCACAGTTGGTAAAATGAGGCAACCTTGGAAACATGCGCCACACTCAGAAAAATGCGCCACACTTAAAAAATGTCCCAAAATTGAAAAAATGCAGCACTTTTGAAAAACTTTGCCACACATAGAAAAATGCACGACACTTGAAAAAATCTGGCACACTTGGAAAAATGTGCCACACTTGGAAAACTGGGCAAGACTTGAAAAAATGCGACACCTTTGGAAAAATGCGCCACACATGGAAAACTGCGGCACACTTAGAAAAATGCGCCACATTTGGAAAACTATGCCACACTTGAAAAACCAGGCAACACTTAAAAAAATGCGACACAGTTGGTAAAATGCTGCAATTTTGAAAAATTGCGCTACACTAAGAAAAATGTGCTACACTAGAAAAAATGCGCCAAACTAAGAAAACGTTGCACACTTAGAAAAATGCGCCAAACTTGAACAAAAAGCGCCAAACTTGGAAAAATGCGCTACACTTGTAGAAAATTGGGAACAGTTTGTAAAATGCGCCACAGTTGGAAAAATGCTGAACGTTTGGTAACATGTACCTAACTTGGAAAAATGCGCACACTTGGAAAAATGGGCAACACTTGCAAAGATGTGCCATACTTGGCAAAATGCGCCATACTTGGAAAAACGCGCGACGTTTGGTGAAATGCAGCATACTTGCAAAAATGTACCAACTTGGAAAAATGCCGCACAGTTGGAAAAATGAGGCAACCTTGGAAACATGCGCCACAGCTACAAAATGTACCATACTTGGAAAAATGGACCACTCTAGGAAAACTGCGCCCTACTTGCAAAGAAATGCGCCACACTTGTAAAATATGCGATGGAGTTGGTAAAATTAGCCACAGTTGAGGAAATGCTCGGGAAAAAAAGTTTGGGTAAATGCACCAGATTTGGAAAAATGCGCCACACTTGGAAAATGACGCCAAATTTAAAACGATGTGCCACAATTGGAAAAAAGCGCCACAGTTAGAAAAATGCGTAACATTTGCAAAAATATTAGACACTTGGAAAAATGTGCCACACTTAGAAAACTGCGCAACACTTGCAAAAATGCGCCAAACTTAGAAAATTAGGTAAGAGTAAAAAAATGCGCCACAGTTGGTAAAATGCGGCAACCTTGGAAAAATGCGACAGTTTTGGCAAAATGCGCCAAAGTTGGAACAATGCGCCACACTTGGAGAACTGCGCCCCACTTACAGAAATGCGCCACACTTGCAAAAATAGGCTACACTTGGAAAATATTGTCACACTTGGAAAAATGTGCAACACTTGAAAAATTCGGCACAGTTGTTAAAATGCGAAACCTTGGAAAAATGGGCCACACTTAAAACAAATGCGCCAAACTTAAAACAACGCGCCACACTTGGAAAACGGCGGCACACTTAGAAAAATGCGATACACTTGCAAAAATGTGCCACACTTAGAAAACTAGCCAACGTTTAAGAAAATGCGGCACACTTGGTAAAATGCGCAACTTTAGAAAAATGGGTCACACTTAAAAAAATGGCCACGCCCAGAAAAATGCTCCACACTTGGAAACGTTCGCCGCACTTAAAAAAATGTTCCACACTTAGAAAAATGTGCTACATTTGCAAAAACGTGCCACACTTGGAAAACTAGGCATCACTTGAAAAAATGCGGCACACTTAAAAAAATGCGCGACGTTTGGCAAAATGGAGGACACTTGCAAAAATGCGCCACACTTGAAAAAATGCGCAACCTTAAAACAACGCGAAACACTTGGAAAACTGCGCCAGACTTAGAAAAATGCGCTACACTTGACAAAATGTGCCACACTTAGAAAACTAGCCAACGTTTAAAAAAAATGCGGCACACTTGGGAAATTCCGCTGCACTTAGAAAAATGCCTCACACTTGCAAAAATGTGTCACACTTGGAAAACTAGGCAACACTTGAAAAACTGCGGCACAGTTGGTAAAATGCGGCAACCTTGGAAAAATGCGCCACACTAGGAAAATTACGCCACACTAGGGAAATGCGCCGCACTTGAAAAAATGAGCCACACTTTAAAAAAATGCGCGAAAGTTGGAAAAATACGCCACACTTGAAAAACTGTGCCACACTTAAAAAAATGCGTTCACTTGCAGAAACGTGCCACACGTGGAAAACTAGGCAACACTTGAAAAAATGCGGCACACTAGGAAAATTGCGCCACACTAGGAAAATGCGCCACACTTAAAAAAACTGAGCCACACGTTAAAAAAAAATGCGCGAAAGTTGGAAAAATGCGCCACACTTGAGAAACTGTGCACACTTAAAAAAATGCGCCACACTTTAAAAAACACGACACGCTTAAAAAACTGCGCCACAGTTGCAAAAACGTGCCACACTTGGAAAACTAGGCAACACTTGAAAAAATGCACCACACTTGAAAAAATGCGCCACACCTAAAAAAAAGCGCCAAACTTAAAACAATGCGCCGCACTTAGAAAACTGCGCCACACTTTAAAAAATGCGCGACACTTGCAAAACTGTGCGACACTGGAAAACTGGGAAAAACCTGAAAAAATGCGACAACCTTGGAAAATTGCGTCACACTTAGAAAAATATGCCACACTTGGAAAAATGGGCAACACTTGAAAAAATGTGCCATACTTAACAAACTGCGGCGCAGTTGGTAAAATGAAGCAATCTTGGAAAAATGCGCCAGAATTGGAAAAATGCATCACAATTGGATAAATACGCCACACTCAGAAAAATGCGCCACTCTTGTAAAAATGTTCCAAACTGGCAAAATTGGGTAACACTTGAAAAAATTCCCAACGTTTCGCAAAATGCACCACACTTGGAAAAATGCGGTACACTTGGATAAATGCGCCTAACTTAAAAAAATGCGGCAGCTCGCAGAAATGTGTAACACTTGGAAAAATGGGCAACACTTTAAAAAATGTGCCACGTTTGACAAAGTGCGGCACAGATGGTGCAATAAAGCAACCTTGAGAAAATGCACCACATTTAGAAAAATGTGCCCCATTTGGAAAAAATCATAACAGTTGGAAAACTACCCCACACAAGAAAATTCGCTACACTTGCAAAAATATGCCACACTTGGAAAACTGGCTAACACTTCGAAATATATACTAAGCTTGAAAAAATGCGGAACAGTTGGGAAGATGCGCTACACTTAGAAGAATACGCCACTTTTAGCAAAATGCACCACACTTGGAAAAATGCGCCACACTTGAAAAAATGCGCCACACTTGGAAAACTGCGCCACACTTAAAAAAATGTGGCACACTTTCAAAAATGTACCACACTTAGAAAACCAAGCAACACTTAAAAATATGCGGCAACCTTAAAACAATGGGCCACGTTTGGAAAAATACACTACGTTTGGCAAAATGCACCACACTTGAAAAAACTCACCGCACGTGAAAAAAGTGCGGCAAACTTGGGAAAATGCGTCACACTTGGAAAACTGCGACACACTTAGAAAAATGCTTCACACTTGAGAAAATGCGGCACAGTTAATAAAGTGTTCATTTCACCAAAAACCAAGGCCATCACGAGTTAGTTTAGAGTGCGCGGCACTGGAAAATATCCCCAAAATTGCTGGAACCCGACCCAAAGCTGGTTGATATTACGCTGCGCCTAAAACGCTCTGGGCTACCTTTTGAGTCTTAAACTGAAGTGGGACGATATTTTGGCCTAGAAAATCGAAACGAAGCGTTCAATTTCGTTCCTCTGTCCAGTTCACCAAAAACAAGGGCATCACGACTTAGTTTAAAGTTAATGGGACTGAAAAATATCTCTCAAGTTGCTGGCAATCGATCCGATGTTGGTCGATATCACATTGCGCGCAAGGCGTTCTTAGCCACTTTTTCAGTCTTAAAATATCTAGAACCTTGAAACCGAGCGTTTAGTTAATTCTTCTCTGTCTATTTCACCAAATAGAGCTAGTGATTGTTTTACCTCTGTCCATTTCACCGAACACCAAGGCCATCACGAGTTAGTTTAGGGTCCTTGGGACTGGAAAATATCCCCAAGTTAATGGAAATCGAGCCAAAGTTCGTCAAAATCACCCTCTGCGTAAGGCAGTCTCAACTACTTTTTCAGTCTTAAAATTAAGTGGGACTATATTTTGGCCTAGAAGCTGGAAACCGAGCGTGCAATATTTTCATCTCTGTCCATTTCACCGATATCCAAGCCCATCAGGAGTTAGTTCACAGTGCCCGGGATTGTAAAACATTCACCAAGTTAATGGAAATCGACCCAAAGTTGGTCAAAATTACGCTGTGCGTAAGGTTGTCTCGGCTCCTTTTTAAGTTTTGAAATAAAGTGGTACTATATTTCGAACGTGAACCTCGGAACCGAGCGTGCGATCGTTTTACCTCTGTCCATTTCACCGAAAACCAAGGTCATCAGGACTTTAGAGTGTCTTAGACTGAAAAATATCCCCCGAGTTGCTGGAAATCGAGCGAAAGTTGGTCAGAATCACGCTGCGCGTAAGGCGGTCTCGGTTACTTTTCTAGTCTTAAAATGACGTGGGGCTATATTTCGGCCTAGAAGCTCGAAATCAAACGTGCGATCGTTTTACCTCTGTTCTTTTGACCGAAAACGAAGGCCATTAGGAGTTAGTCTAGAGTCCCTGGAACTGGAAAATATCCCCCAAGTTGCTGGAAAGCGGCGCAAAGCTGGTTAAAATCACGCTGAACGTAAGGCAGTCTCGGCTACTTTTAAAGTCTCAAAACATAATATGGCTATATTCCCGCCTAGAAGCTCGAAACCGATGGCACGATCGTTTTACCGCGGTCTATTTCACCGAAAACCGAGGCTATTACAAGTTAATTAAGATTGCTCGGGACTGGAAAATATCGCCCAATTTCTTGGAAATCGACCCAAAGTTGGTCAAAATCACGCTGCGCGTAAGGCGGTCTTGGCTACTGTTTCTGTTTTTAAATAGAGTGGGGCTATATTTTGGCCTCGAAGCTCAAAACTGAGTGTGCGATTGCTTTACCGCTGTCCATTTCACCCAAAACTAAGGCAATCAGAAGTTAGTTCTGAGTCCTTGGGACTAGAAAATATTTCCTAAGTTGCTGGAAATCGACCCAAAAATTTTTAAAATAACCCTGCGCGTAAGGCGGTGTAGGCTACTTTTTCAGCCTTTAAATGAAAAGGGGCTATATTTCTGCTTAGAAGCTCGAAACCAATCGTGCGATCGTTTTACCTCTGTCTGTTTTATTGAAAAGCAAGGCCATCAAAAGCTAGTAGAGAGTCTTCGGGACTAGAAAATATTTCCCAAGTTGCTGGATATCAAGTCAAAGTTGGTCAAAATCACGCTGCGCGTGAGGCGGTGTCGGCTACTTTACCACCCTTAAAATGAGATAGGGCTATATTTTGGCCTAGAAACTCGAAACCGAGCGTGCGATTGTTTTACCTCTGTACATTTTACCGAAAACGAAGGCTTTCAGGAGTTAGTTTAGAGTCCCTGAGACTGGAAAATTTCCTCCCTGTTCGGGGAAATCAAGGCTGAGTTTGTCAAAATCGCATTTCGCATGAGGCGGTCATAGCCACTTTTTCAGTCTTAAAATGAAGTGGGGCTATATTTCGGCCTAGAAGCTCAAAACCGAGCGATTGAATATTTTTCCTCTGTACATTTTACTGAAAACCAAGCCCATCACGAGATAGTTCAGATTCCCTGAGTGTAGAAAACCATCTCTCAAGTTATAAGAAATCGACGCAAATTTGGTCAAAATCACACTGCGTTTAAGGCGGTCTCGGCTACTGTTTCAGTCTTAAAGTGAAGTGGGGCTATATTTCGGTCTACAAGCTCGAGACCGAGCGTTCAATTATTTTTCCTCTCTCCATTTCACTGAAAAGCAAGGCCATCACGAGTTAAATTAGAGTCCTCGGGACCGGAAAACATCCCTTTAGTTCCGGAAAATCGAACCAAAGCTCGTCATAATCACCACCCGCGTAAAGCAGTCTCGGCCATTCTTTCTGTCTTAAAATAAAGCGGGGCTATGTTTCAACCTAGAGGCTCGAAACTGAGCGTTCAATTGTTTCCTCTATCCATTTCATTAAAAACCAAGGTCATTACGAGTTTATTTAAAGTCCCTAGGACTAAAAATATTCCCAAAGTTCCCCCAAATCAAGCCAAAGGTGGTCATAATCACGATGCGCGTAAGGCGGTAACGGCTACTCTATCAGTATTAAAATAAGGTTGGGCTATACTTCGGCGTAGAAGCTCGAAACCGAGCATTCAAATATTTTTCCTCTGTCCATTTCACTGAAAACCAAGGCCATCACGAATTAGTTTAGAGTCCCTGGGATTGGAAAATAATCCCCAAGTTCGTGGAAATCGACCCAAAGTTGGTCAAAATCATACCGCGCGTAAGTCGATCTCGTCTACCTTTTCAGTCTTAAAATGAAGTGGGGCTATATTTCGGTCTAGAAGCTCGAAACTGAGCCTGCAAATATTTTTTCTCTGTCCATTTCACTAAAAACGAAGGCCGTCACGAGTTAGTTTAGAGTGCCAGGGATTGATAAATATCCCCCAAGTTCCTGGAAATCGACCCAAAAATGGTCAAAATTCATGCTGCGTGTAAAGCGGTCTCGGCTACTTTTTCAGTCTTAAAATGAAGTTGGGCTATATTTTGGCCTAGAAGCTCAAAACCAAGCGTTCAAATATTTTTCATTTGTCTATTGTATTGAATACCAAGGCCATCTCCAGTTATTCTAGAGTCCCAGGGATTGGAAAATATCCCCTAAGTTCCTGGAAATCGACCGAAAGTCGGTCAAATGCCTGCTGCGCGTAAGGCAGTGTCGGCTACTTTTTCAGTTAAAAAATAAAGTGGGACTATATATCGGGCTAGAAACTCGGAACTAAGCGCGCGATCGTTTTTGTGCCACGTTTAGCAAAGTGCACCAAACTTGGAAAAATGCCCCACAGTTCGAAACATGCGCCACCCTTGGAAAAATGCGCCATACTTGCAAAACTGCGCCACACTTGGAAAAATGTGCCACACTTAAAAAAATGCGGCACAGTTGATAAAATGCACCACATGTAGGATAAAAAAGCACCACATGTAGGACAATCAGCCACACTTGGAAAAATGCGCCACAGTTGGAAAACTACGCAACATTTAGGAAAATGCGCCACACTTTAAAAATGAGCCATACTTCGAAAAATTAGCAACAATTCAAAAAATGTGCACACTTGAAAAAACGCGGCATAGTGAATAAAATTTGCCACACTTGAGAAAATGCTCCACGTTTGTCAAATTGCATCACACTTGGAAGTATGCGCCACACTTGGAAAACTGCGCCAAATTTGGAAAAATGCGCCACACTCGGGAAAATGCGCCACATTTAAAACACTAGAGAAGACTTAAAAAAATGCGCCACAGTTGGTAAAATGCGGCGACCTTGGTAAAATTCGCCACACTTGGCAACATGCTTCAGTCTTGGAAAAAAGCGCCATATTTGGAAAAATTCACCACACTTGGAAAACTGCGCCACGCTTCCAAAAATGTGCCCCACTTAAAAAACTGGGCAACACTTGCAAAAAATGCGGCAGAGTTGGTAAAATGCGGCAACCTTAAAACATTTCGCCACACTTAGAAAAATGTGCCAAACTTAAAAAAATGCTCCACACTTATAAAAGATGCGGAACAGTTGGTAAAATGAGCCACACTTGGAAAAATGCTTAACGTTTCACAAAATGCACCAAACTTGGAAAAATGCACCACACTTGGAAAATTACGCCAAACTTTAAAATAATGCGCCACAGTTAGAAATATGCGCCAATCTTAGAAAAATGCGCCACAGTTGGAAAAATGTGCCACACTTGGAAAAATGAGCAACACTTGGAAAAATGTGCCACGCTTGGAAAAGTACGGCAGAGTTAAAAAAATTGCGTGAAACTTGAAAAACTGCGCCACACTTGGAAAAATGTGCCACAGTTGAAAAAATCTGCCACACTTGAAAAAATGCGACACAGTTGGAAAATTGCGCCCAACTTAAAAAAATTCGCCACACTTGGAAAAATGTGCCACACTTGGAAAAATGAGCAACTCTTGCAAAAATGTGCCCCACTTGAAAAAATGCGGCACAGTTGGAAAAATGCGCTAAACTTGGAAAAATGCGTTACACTTGTTAAAGTGTGCCACACTTGCAAAAATGCGGTACAGTTGGTAAGACGAAGCAACTTTGGAAAAATGCGCCAAACTTGGAAAACTTTGCCACACTTGGAAAAATGAGCAACACTTGGAAAAATGTGCCACACTTTAAAAAATGCGGCACAGTTGGGAAATTGCGCCAAACTTGGGAAAATGTGCCACACTTGGCATAATGGGCAACACTTAGAAAAATGTGCCACACTTGAAAAAATGCGGCATAGTTGGAAAAATGCTCAACATTTGGCAAAATGCACCACACTTGGAAAAATGCACCACACTTGGAAATTACGCCAAACTTAAAAAAAAAACGCGCCACAGTTAGAAATATGCGCCAAACTTAGAAAAATGCGCCACACTTGCAATAATGTGCCACATTTGGAAAATGGGCAACACTGGGAAAACTAAGCCAGACTCAAAAAAATGCGCCACACTTAGAAAAGGGTGCCACACTTGGAAAACTGAGCAACACTTGGAAAAATGTGCCACACTTTAAAAAATGCGGCACAGTTGGTAAGACGAAGCAACCTTGGAAAAATGCGCCACTCTAGAACATTGTGCCACAGTTGGAAAAATGCGCCACACTTTGAAAACTACGCCAGACTAAGAAAAATGTGGCACATTTGGAAAAATGGGCAACACTTGGAAAAATGTGCCACACTTGAAAAAATGCGGCCCAGTGTGAAAATTGTGCCAAACTTGGAAAAATGAGCCACACTTCGAAAAAAAGTTGCCACACTTGAAAAAATGAGCAACACTTGGAAAAATGTGCCACACTTGAAAAATTGCGAAACAGTTGAAAAAATGAGCCACACTTGGAAAAATGCTTAACGTTTGGGAAAATGCATTACACTTGGAAAAATGCGCGACTCTTGGGAAATTGCGCCAAACTTGGAAAAATACGTCAGACTTTAAAATAATGCCCCAGACTTAGAAAAATATGAAACACTTGCAATAATGTGCAACACCACATATGTAAAAGTGGGCACCACTTGGGAAAATATACCACACTTCAAAAAATGCGGCACAGTCGGTAAAATGAAGCAACCTTGGGAAATTGTGCCACACGTAGAAAATTGTGCCCACTTAAAAACAATCCATTACACCTTAAAAAATTCGTTACACTTAGAAAAATGCGCCACACTTGCAAAAGTGTGCCAGACTTGGAAAATTGGATAACACTTGGGAAAATGTGCTACACTTGAAGAAATGCGGCAAAGTTGTTAAAGTGCGAAACTTCTGAAAGATGCGTCACACTTGGCAAAATGCGCAACACTTCGAAAAATGCGCCACGTTTGGCAAAATGCACCACACTTGGAAAAATACGCTACACTTGAAAAAATGCGCCAAACTTGGACAAATTCGCAACACTAAGAAAACTGCGTTACACTTAGAAAAAAGCACGACACTAGAAAAAATGCGGCAAAGTTAATAAAATGTCTATTTCATCGAAAACCTAGACCATCCCAAGTTAGTTTCGAGTCCCCGAGACTAAATAATATCCCCCAAGTTTCGGCAAATCGACCCAAAGCTGGTCGATACCACGCTGCGCGTAAGGCGGTCTAGGCTATTTTTTTAAACTTAAAATAAAGTGGAGCTATATTTCGCCCTAGAAGCTCGAAACCGAGCGTTCATTTATTTTTCTTCTGTCCATTTTACCGAAAACAAAGGCCATCACAAGTTAGTTTAGAAACCCCAGGACAAGAAAATATCTCTTAAGTTGCTGGAAATTGACCCAAAGTTAGTAGAAATCACAATGCGCGTAAGGCGGTCTGGGCTACCTTTTCAGTTTTAAAATTAAATGGGGCTATATTTCGGCCCAGAAGCTTGAAACCAAGCGTTCTACTTTTTTTCTTCTGTCTATTTCAGCGAAAACCAAGGCCATCAAAAGCTACTTTAGAGTTTCCGGGACTAGAAAATATTCCCCATGTTGCTGAAACTCGACCCAAAAGTTGGTCAAAATTACGCTGCGCGTCAGGCGGTCTAAGCTATTTTTTCAGTCTTAAAATGAGGTAGGACTATATTTCGGCCTAAAAGCTCCAAATGGAGCTGGTGATTGTTTTACCTCTGTCCATTTCACCGAACACCAAGGCCATCAGTAGTTAGTTTAGAGTCCCCAGGACTGGAAAATAACCCCCCAGTTGCTGGATGTCGACCCAAAGTTGGTCGAAAGCACGCTGCGCGTAAGGCGGTTTGAACTACTTTACAGTATTAAAATGAAGTGGGCAATATTTCGGCCTAGAAGCTCGAAACCAAGCGTTCAATTATTTTTCCTGTGTCTTTCACCAAAAACCAATAGTCCCCGGAACTAGAAGATATTCCCGAAAGTCCAGAAAATCGACTTAAAGTGGGTCAAAATCACGCTGCGCGTGTAGCAGTCTGGGCCATTTTTTGAGTCTTAAAATAAAGTGCGGCTATAATTTGGCCTAAAAGCTCGAAACCGACCGTTCAATTATCTTTCTTCTGTCAATTTCACCGAAAACCCAAGGCTATTACGAGTTAGTTTAGAGTCATTCGGACATAAAAATATCCCCCAAGTTGCTGGATATCGACCCAAAGTTGGTCAAAATCACGCTGCGCGTAAGCCGGTCTCGGCTACCTCTTTTCAGTCGTAAAATGAAGTGGAGCTATTTTAGAGCTAGAAATTAGCTCCGGGACTCGAAAATATCCCCCAAATTGAGGGAAATCGAGCTAAAGATGCTTGAAATCACGCTGCGCGGAAGGCGATGTCGGCTACCTTTTGTCAGTCTTAAAATAAAGTAGGGCTATTTTAAGGCTAGAAATTAGCTCCAAAGCGAACGTGCGACTGTTTTACCTGGGTCCATTTCTCTGCAAATCAAGGCGATCAGGAGTTAGTTTAGTATCCCCGGGACTGGAAAATATCCCCCAAGTTGCGGGAAATCTAGCCAAAGTTGGTCTAAATCACTATGCGCGTAAGCCGGTCTTAACTACTCTTTCAGTTTTAAAAAAAGGTGGGCTATATTTTGGCTTAGAAGCGCGAGACCGAACGTTCAAATATTTTCCTCTGTCCATTTCCATGGAAACCAACGCATTCAGGAGTTAGTTTAGAGTACCCGGCATTGGAAAATATCCCCCAAGTTGCGGGAAATTGAGCCATAGTTGGTCAAAATCACGCTGCGAGTGCGCCGGTCTCGGCTACCTGTTTTTAGTCTTAAAATAAATTGGAGCTCTCTTAGGGCTAGAAATTAGCCCCAAAGCAAGGGTGCGATCGTTTTGCCTGTGTCCATTTCTCTGCAAACCAAGTGCATCAGGAGTTAGTTTTGAGTCCCTGGGACTGGAAAATATCCCCTAAGTTGGGGGAAATCAAGCCAAAGTTGGTGAAAATCACGATGCGCGTAAGCCGGTCTCGGCTACCTGTTTTCAGTCCTAAAATAAAGTGGGGCTATATTTCGGCCTTGAAGCTTGAAACCGAGCGTTCAAATATTTTTCCTCTGTCCATTTCAGTGAAAACCATGGCCATCAAGACTTAGTTTAGAGTCCCCAGGATTGGAAAATATCCCCCAAGTTGGGGCAAATATAGCCACAGTTGGTTAAAATTGGGATCCGCGTAAGACGGTCTTGGCTACTCTTTCAGTCCTAAAATAAAGTGGGGCTTTATTTCGTCGTAGAAGCTCGAAACCGACAGTTCAAAAACTTTTCCCTGTCCATTTCACTAAAAACTAAGGACTGGAAAATATTCCTCAAGTTGGTGGAAATCGACCCAAAGTTGGTCAAAATCACGGTGCGTGTAAGGCGTTCTGGGCTACTTTTTAAGTCTAAAAATGAAATGGGGCTATATTTTGGGGCTAGAAGCTCAAAATCGAGCGTGCCATTGTTTTTGCGCTATGTTTAGCAAAATACACCAAACTTGGAAAAATAGGCCACACTTTGACATATGCGCCCCACTTGGAAAAATGCGCCACACTTGGAAAGCTGCGCCACACTTGCAAAATTGTGCCACACTCTGAAAATTGTGCCACACCTAAAAAATTGCGGGACAGTTAGTAAAATGCGGCCACCTTGGAAAAATGGGCTACACTTAAAAAAAATATGCCACACTTGGAAAAAGGCGCCACATTTGGAAACTGTGTCACACTTAGAAAAATACGGCACACTTGAAAAAGACCCCACACGTGTAAAAATAAGCAACATTTGCAGAAATGTGCCAGACTTGTAAAATACCGCACAGTTGGTAAAATGTGCCACACTTGGAAAAATCCCGCACAGTTGGTAAAATGAGGCAACCTTGGAAACATGCGCCACACTTAGAAAAATGCGCCACATTTTAAAAAATGCCCCAAATTGGAAAAATGCAGCTCTTTTGAAAAACTTTGCCACACTTAGAAAAATGCGCCACAGTTGAAAAAATGTGCCAACCTTGGAAAAGTGGGCAAGACTTGAAAAAATGCGACACATTTGGAAAAATGCGCCCCACTTGGGAAACTGCGGCACACTTAGAAAAACGCGCCACATTTGCAAAACTATGCCACACTTGAAAAACTAGGCAAGACTTAAAAAATGCGGCACGGGGTTGGTGAAATGCTGCAACTTTGAAAAATTGCGCTACACAAAGAAAAATGTGCCACACTAGAAAAAATGCGCCAAATTAAAAAAAAAACGTGCCACACTTAGAAAAATGCGGCAAACTTTAAAAAAAGCGCCAAACTTGGAAAAATGCGCTATACTTGTAGAAAATGGGGAACAGTTGGTAAAATGCGCCACAGTTGGAAAAATGCTTAACGTGTGGTAACATGCATCTAACTTGGAAAAATGCGCCACACTTGGAAAAACGCGCCACGTTTGGCGAAATGCAGCACACTTGCAAAAATGTACGAACTTGGAAAAATGCCGCACAGTTGGTAAAATGAGGCAACCTTTGAAACATGCGCCACAGTTACAAAATGTGCCATACTTGGAAAAATGCACCACTCTAGGAAAACTGCGCCCTACTTGCAAAAAAATGCGCCACACTTGTAAAAAATGCGCTGGAGTTGGTAAAATGCGCCACACTTGAAAAATGCTTAACGTTTGGGAAAATGCACCAGACTTTGAAAAATGCGCCACACTTGGAAAATTACGCCAAATTTAGAAAGATGTGCCTCACTTGGAAAAAAGCGCCACATTTGCAAAAATATTAGACACTTGCAAAAACGTCTCACACTTCGAAAACTAGCCAACGTTTAAAAAAAATGCGGCACACTTGGTAAAATGCAGCAACTTTAGAAAAGAGCGCCACAGTTAAAAAAATGGCCACACTTGGAAAAATGAGCCACACTTGAAAAAAAATGCCTTAAAGTTGGAAAAATGCGTCACACTTGGAAAAATGCGCCACACTTAAAAAAATGTGCCACACTTAGAAAAATTTGCCACACTTGGAAAACCGTGCCACACTTGGAAAACTAGGCAACACTTGGAAAACCGCGCGACGTTTGGCAAAATGGACAACAGTTGCAAAAATGCGCCAAACTTAAAACAACGCGCCACACTTGGAAAGCTGCGTCACACTTAGAAAATTTCCCTACACTTGCCAAAATGTTCCACACATAGAAAAGTAGCCAACGTTTAAAAAAATGCGGCACACTTGGTAAATTCCGCCACACTTAGAAAAATGCCCCACACTCGCAAAAATGTGTCACACTTGGAAAACTAGGCAAACATGGTAAAATGCGGCAACCCTGGAAAAATGCGCAACACTTAAAAAATGTGCCACACTTGGAAAAATGCGCCACACTTAAAAAAAATTCGCCAAACTTGCAAAAATGCGCCACACTTTGAAAACTGTGCGACACTTAGAAAAATACGCTACACTTGTGGAAAATATGCCACACTTGAAAAACTGGGCCACACACTAAAAAATGCGGCACTGTTGGTAAAATGCGGCAACCATGGAAAATTAATCCACACTTGAAAACATATGCCACACTTGAAAAAATGCGCCAGACTAAAAAAATTGCGCCACACTAGGGAAATGCGCCACACTTGAAAAACTGTGCCACACTTAAAAAAATGCGCTACAGTTAAAAAAATGCGCCACACTTGCAAAAAGGTGCCACACTTGGAAAATTGCGGCAAGATTGGAAAAATGCACCACACTTGGCAAAATGCGCCACCCGTGAAAAAATGCGCCACACTTAAAAAAAATGCGCCAAACTTAAAACAATGCGTCGCACTTAGAAAACTGCGCCACACTTTAAAAAATGCCCGACACTTGCAAAAATATGCGACACTTGGAAAACTGGGGAACACCTGAAAAAATGCGGCAGAGTTGGTAAAATGCGGCACCCTTGGAAAATTGCGTCACACTTAGAAAATTGTGCCACACTTGGAAAAATGCGCCACACTAGGAAAACTGCGCCACACTAGGGAAATGCGCCACACTTCAAATAAACTGCGCCCAACTTGGAAAAATGCGCCCTAATTGTAAAAAAAAATACGGAACAGTTGGTCAAATGCGCCACACTTGGAAAAATGCTCAACGTTTGGCAAAATGCATAACACTTGGAAAAATGCGCCATACTTGAATAAATGCGCCAAACTTAAAAAAATGCGCTACACTCGCAAAAATGTGCTACACTTGGAAAAATGGGCAACACTTGAAAAAATGTGCCACACTTGACAAAATGCGGCGCAGTTGGTAAAATAAAGCAACCTTGGCAAAATGCGCCACACTTCGCAAAATGTGCCCCACTTGGGAAAATGCATCACAATTGGATAACTACGCCTCACTTAGAAAAATGCGCCACTCTTGCAAAAATGTGGCAAACTGGCAAAATTGGGTAACAGTTGGAAAAATGTGTTACACTTGAAAACATGCGGCACAGTTGTTAAAATGCGCAAACTTGGAAAAATGCGCCACGTTTAGCAAAATACGCCACACTTAAAAAAATTATCAACCTTTTGCAAAATGCATCACACTTGGAAAAATGCGGTACACTTGGATAAATGCGCCAAACTTCAAGAAAATGCGCCAGCTCGCAGAAATGTGCCACACTTGGAAAAATGAGCAACACTTTAAAAAATGTGCCAGACTTGACAAAGTGCGGCACAGGTGGTAAAATCAAGCAACTTTGGAAAAAATGCGCCACACTTACAAAAATGTGCCGCACTTGGAATAATGCATCACAATTGGAAAACTACGCCACACTTAAAAAAATGCGCCACACTTGAAAAAATTTGCCACACTTGGAAAATTGGGTAAGATTTCGAAAAATGCGCGAAACTTGCAAAAATGCGGCACAGTTGGCAAGATGCGCCACACTTCGAAAAATGCGCCACTTTTGGCAAAATGCACCACACTTGGAAAAATGCGCCACACTTGAAAAAATGTGCGACACTTGGAAAAATGCGCCACACCTGGAAAAAATGTGACACACTTGCAAAAATGTGCCACACTTAGAAAACCAAGCAACACTTAAAAATATGCGGCAACCTTGAAAAAATGCGCCACATTTGGAAAAATGCACTACGTTTGGCAAAATGCACCACACTTGGAAAAATCTACCGCACGTGAAAAAAATGCGCCACACTTGGAAAACTGCGACACACTTAGAAAGATGCTTCACACCTGAAAAAATGCGGCACAGTTAATAAAATGTTCATTTCACCAAAAACCAAGGCCATCACGAGTTAGTTTAGAGCGCCCGGCACTGGAAAATATCTCCAAAATTGCTGGAAGCCGACCCAAAGCTGGTCGATATCACGGTGCACCTAAAACGCTCTGGGCTACCTTTAGAGTCTTATAATGAAGTGGGACGATATTTTGGCCTAGAAAATCGAAACCAACCGTTCAATTCTTTTCCTCTGTTCATTTCACCAAAAACAAGGGCATCACCACTTAGTTTAAGGTTAATGGGACTGAAAAATATCTCTCAAGTTGCTGGAAATCGATCCGAAGTTGGTCGATATCACAATGCGAGCGAGGCGGTCTTGGCTACTTTTCCAGTCTTAAACTAAAGTGGGGCTATATTTTGGCCTAGAACCTTGAAACCGAGCGTTTAGTTAATTCTCCTATGTCTATTTCACCAAAAACCAAGGCCATGACGAGTTAGTTTAGAGTCCTTGGGACTGGAAAATATCCCCCAAGTTAATGGAAATCGACCCAATGTTGGTCAAAATCACCCTCTGCGTAAAGCGGTCTCAACTACTTTTTCAGTCTTAAAATTAAGTGGGGCTATATTTTGGCCTAGACGCTGGAAACCGAGCGTGCAATCGTTTCACCTCTGTCCATTTCACCGATATCCAAGCCCATCAGGAGTTAGTTTAGAGTACCCGGGACCGTAAAATATCCCCCAAGTTGATGGAAATCAACCCAAAGTTGGTCAAAATTACGCTGTGCGTAAGGTGGTCTCGGCTCCTTTTTAGGTCTTGAAATGAAGTGGAGCTATATTTCGAACTAGAAGCTCGGAACCGAGCGTGCAATCGTTTTACCTCTGTCCATTTCACCGAAAACCAAGGTCATCAGGACTTACTTTAGAGTCCCTCAGACTGAAAAATATCCCCCAAATTGCTGGAAATCGAGCCAAAGTTGGTCAAAATCACGCTGCGCGTAAGGCGGTCTCGGCTACTTTTCTAGTCTTAAAATGACGTGGGGCTATATTTCTGCCTAGAAGCTCGAAATCGAGCATGCGATCGTTTTATCTCTGTCCATTTCACCGAAACCCTAGGTAACCCAAGTTCCTTGAAATCGCCCCAAAGTTGGTCAAAATTACGCTGCGCGTAAGGCGGTCTCGGCTGCTTTTCTAGTGTTAAAATAAAGTGGGGGTATGTTTCGGCCTAGAAGCTCGAAACCGATCGTGCGATCGTTTTACCTCTGTCCATTTCACAGAAAACCAAGGCCATCAGCAGTTAATTTAGAGTCCCTGGAAATGGAAAATATACCCCAAGTTGCAGGAAATCGACCTAAAGTTGGTCAAAATCAGGCTCGCGTAAGGCGGTCTGGGCTACTCTTTTAGTCTAAAAATGAAGTGGGGCTGTATTTTGGCCTAGAAGCTCGAAACCGAAAGTTCAAATATTTTTCCTCTGTCCATTTCACTGAAAAGTAAGGACATTACGAGTTAGTTTAGAGTCTCCGACACTGGAAAATATCTCCCAAGTTTCAGGAAATCGACCTAAGGGTTGTCAAAATCACGATGCGCATAAGGCGGTCTCGCCTACTCTTTATATCTTAAAATAAACTGGGGGTATATTTTGGCCTAGAAGCCCTAGACCGAGCGTTCATAATATTTTTCCTGTCCATTTCACTAAAAACCAAGGCCTTCACGAGTTAGTTTAGAGTCCCCGCAACTGCAAAATATTCGCTAAGTTGCGGCAAATCGAGCCAAATTTGGGTAAAATCGCGATGCGTGTAAGGCGGTCTTGGCTACTCTTTCAGTCTTAAAATAAAGTGGGGCTATATTTAGGCCTAGAAGCTCGAAACTGAGCGTTCCAGTATTTTTCTCTGTCCATTTCACTGAAAACCAAGGCCATTAAGAGTTAGTTCAGAGTCTCTGGCGCTGGAAAATATCTCCGAAGTTCCGCGAAATCGAGCCAAAGTTGGTCAAAATTACGAGGCGTGTAGGGTAGTCTCTGCTACTCTTTCAGTGTAAAAGTAAAGCGGGGCTATATCTCTGCTTAGAAGCTCGAAACCGAGCGTTCAAATATTTTTCCTCTGTCCATTTCACTGAAAACCAAGGCCTTTATGAGTTATTTTAAAGTCCCCAGCACTGTAAAATATACCCAAGTTCCGGGAACTCGAGACAAAGTTGCACATTATTTTCTACAGCATTGTTGAGACCTATGGCATGCCATCCATTGATCCTTTTGCATGTAGAATTAACAGAAAAGTTTCACGTTATGTGTCATGGAGGCCAGACCCCGAGGCACAATTTGTGGATGCTTTCTCTTGCTCTTGGTCTCAAGAACAATTTTATGCTTTCCCTCCTTTTAGGCTGATACTTCGTTGTTTAAAGAAAATCGAAATAGAGGATGGGGAAGGGATCATAATTGTTCCAGTCTGGCTCAGTAGTAGTAGTAGTAGTAGTATACTTTATTTACCCTCGGATTTTAGAGTAGCTTTAACAGCTAATATCTCCGAGCATTTCAACAGCACAATGGGCAAAGACCACACCACAACACTGGGAACTTCGTGCCCTGCTCTTTACGATGAGTGTGTGGGTTCTTTAACGTCCCCTGCTGACCATAACAGTGAAGATGCAGGAGACGGGGTCTACGGTTTATCGTCCTTATCCGAGAAGACTAGAATATCTAACCATTTGCAGATGTCATTGCAAAGGCAGCATATTCTCCTCAGTTATTTTAAGACCCTGAGTGTTGGTCCGGTCTGGGCCTCGAACCCGAGACCTCCCGCACGGTAGTCCGAAGCTCTACCAACTGAGCTAACCCGTCGGCCCACCCAACCTTGGTATCCAAAGCTGATGAGTCTTTTGGTCGACAAGCCCAGACTGTTACCAGTGACAAGAGGGACATTGTATCTTCCAAGCAAGTCCAGTCAACCACATCCCATGAAGGGCAAACTGAAACTAATTGCACGCAAGTTATCGGGGAATTCCTTTCGGAGCAAAACATTTCTGCAGAAGCTACCAAGATTATCCTCAAGTCGTGGAGGAAAGGCACATCTAAACATTACCAATCCAACTACAAAAAATGGCTTTACTTCTGTCATAGAGAACAGATTAGTAGAGTTCGTCCCTCTTTAGCCCAAGTGATAGAGTTTTTACTGACTTTATTTAACAATGGTCTTAGTTATAGTAGCCTTAATACTGCCCGCTCAGCACTTTCTTCAATACTCCCTTCAATACATGGTATCCCAGTTGGGCAACATCCTTTAGTTATTAGGTTTCTAAAGGGAGTATTTGAGTCTCGCCCAGCGATGCCTCGTTATGCAGCAGTTTGGGATGTAAACCAAGTTCTTTATTACTTAAAGACTTTGTCCCCTGTTAATCAGATTTCTCTCAAGAGTTTAACTCTTAAGCTCACAATGTTATTAGCTCTAGTCACTGCTCAAAGGGGGCAATCCCTTCTTTTTCTCAATGTGGACAGCATGATAGATTCTGGCTCCTCTATAGTGTTCAGACCTCAAGAGCATGTTAAACAGTCCAAACCAAGGTCCAAGGGTATGGTGATTGAACTTAAATCATTCACAGATCCGAGACTTTATGTTGTGACCTCTCTTAAGGAGTATTTGACTAGAACAAAGCTTGCAAGGGAGACTCGTTCATGTAGTCAACTGTTGCTAAGTTATGTTAAACCGTACGGTCCAGTGTCTAGAGATACGATCAGTCGTTGGGTTAAGTTTGTATTACAAAGTTCAGGCATTGATGTAAACATTTTCAAGCCTCATAGCACAAGGTCAGCTTCAACTTCTAAGGCAAAGCTGAGTGATGTTCCATTAGCAGATATTCTTGACAAGGCTGGATGGAAGTCAGAATCCACCTTTGCTAAATTCTATAACAAAAAGATTGTGGAAGACACGTTTGCCAATAAAGTTTTGTAGTAATATGTTCACTTGTGTGAAATTATTTACTACTAGCCTGTGCATCTGTCTTTGAAGTCTCATGTGATCCCTCTGTGGGTGACAAGGTGGAATACAGAAGTTGAACGAGACTTACCGGAAGTTGAAGTTCGACTGGGATTCTACCTTTGACACCATACACAGAGGGATTACATGCCCTCCCTTGGACCCACCCTGTTACCTACTTCCTACGATGCACATGGTTAATGCTTTCAAGACTGAGTTCACGCAGGCGCAATGCTATCTCATGTAATCCCTCTGTGTATGGTGACAAAGGTGGAATCCCAGTCGAATTTCAACTTCCGGTAAGTCTCGTTCAACTTCTGTATTTTGTTTTGTTTTATACCTCTATTAAACGGCCAGGAAGATTTGAAGTCGGGCGTTTTCGGCCAGATGAAGATAAAAGAATGACAAGGTGGAAACGTAATTGTTTCTTTGGCTTTTGTTAACGTTATGGACCGTATTATAACCAACATTGTTCTACTTTTTCTACGCTTGCATTTGTTTGTACTTACATTTGATAAACCGAAAACTGGACCACGACCAACGTTGTTTTCGTGCAAATCTCTATTTAAGAGCATGAAACGGCAAACGGCAAAACTGAAACTTTTGCCGTCTGTCTTCAACTATCTGTACAGTGAAGTGAAAATATTTGTATTTGCGGTGAATAGTAGAGGACATTTTTCTATTTTTGTGTGATTTATTTAAGGATTACAAGAAAAGAATAAAAAAAAATCAGAGGTAATCTTTGCAGTTTGCCGTCTGCCGTAAACGGCAAGCTTAAACTCTCTATTAGGGAGCTTAATTAAGAAACCACGACGGCGACGCCGAGGACAACTTCTATTAAAAAATGGTTTGATATTTTATCTCCGAATCCCGCGGTTCTTCAAGTCGTTTACTTTGCTTATCACTGTCAAAGCTACCACGAAACTGAATCTTCGACACATCGATAAATTCGAAATAAAAATTTAAAAAATTAGCCTTCGTGGTTCACCTTCTCCAGACAACGCAGAATTTCACGTTGTTGTTTTGCAGAGAACGACAAAGAAATCTAGCAAGAATTATAACGCACGTGCACAGCCATTGTTCTCCTCATTAAACCTTTTGTTTAGCGACTTTGTCGTTGCCGTTGCCGTCGTGGTTTTCTTAAGCTCCCTAATCTCTCCAGTGGCAACTTAGACCCCGTCCACACGTATTCGGATATTTTTGAATCCGCAACTTCTTCTTTTCGGATTAAAAAATCTCCCCGTCCACACTTAGCGTATTCAAATCGAATTCGCCTGTCCACAAGCATCCGGTGGTATCCGGATTCACTGTGAGAAACTAGGCCTACACGTTGTGCCGCCATATTGATTTATTGTTCGGTAAGAGACTGGACACGATTTTGCTACGTTATCGGATTCGAACACATCCGAATTCACCGTCCACACGTTATCGAATTCGTTGCGGACCTATTTTTTTTTCATTCTAGCGAGCGGATTCAAAAACATCCGGATTCGCAGCCGAATTCGCCGGATGCATGTGGACGGAAGCAGTATCCGAAAAGAAAAAGTTGCTGATGAAAAAATATCCGGATACCTGTGGACAGGGCCTTAATAGAGGTTCGACTGTGTTTGCTGTGCACAAATATAATGTAAGTTAAATGAATGAATCTGGGTGAAAAGATTTGATGAGCAGAACAATGGCTTTATGAGTGCGTTATAAATCCTTGTACATTTCGCAGCCCTTCTCCGTAAAACACAACGCGCGGCCAGACTATTTTCCAAATTTAAGTCTGGAATTGAAAGTTTTCTTTATATATTCATCCGGAACTAGTTCTTAAGCTGATTTAAACGTGAAAATATGCTTTAAATAAAATTCAAATTAATCGCAGTCCTGTCAGTTGGACATAACACATTCCGGAAGAACGTTTTTGATTTTTCTCTGTAACAAACAAATTTGCATTTGGCAGTTCTAGATTCACAACTTGTTTGGTTTTCTACTCGCCATGTAGCAGTGAAAGCGATAGAACAAAATATGTGATAGAGTGACCAAAACTGGTTTGAGATACGTACATCTCACTTTCGCTTTTCAGTCTGCTTAATATATAGTGGGATGAAGAACAAATAACGTCGGCGCAGGGGTTATTCCAGAGGGCTCGTTTCTCGAAAGTCCCGGAAACTTTCCCGGCCCGTAGAGCCATTTTTAGTTCATCTTTATCTAAAAACAGAGGCGTTTACGCCTGAAACTTCTTATATGAAAAATACCTCTGTTCGTATTAAGAGTATGTGAATAAAACAGCTCTGTAATGATAAGGTTTGAGATTCTGCTACGGCTTTCCGGGCGCGAGGGGCCCGTTTCTCGAAGGTCCCGAAAAGTTTTCGCACCAGGAAAGCCGCAGCAAAATCTCAAACCTTCTGATTACAGCGCTGTTTTATTCATGTATTCGTAATATGAACAGAGGCTCTCTTCATACAAGAAGTTTCAAGCGTATACACCTCTCTGTTTGTTGATACAGATTAACTGAAAATGGCTTTGCGGGCCCGAAAAGTTTCCGGGGCTTTCGAGAAACGGGCCCCAGGTGTCTGCGCCCAAAGCAAACCACGGCTCAAAGATAACATTTCTATCGAGAAAAATATTGGCTATTAATGTTCTTATAATACATTTGACGGAAAAAAATCGTATATTTTTAAGAACGCCTTAGTGCTTTGTAGTGCCCGAAAGGCAACTGACATTGAGAGAAAAATGTTGGGTTTTTAATTGTTTTGGAATAATTCGAAAGAAAGAAGTCATCATTTCATTCGCCGCTAATTTGGAGGCTTTTACTCTCGTTCCAAGAAGAAGTTTGCGTAGTTTTTCTCAGGTAACCTTGGGCGCCTTCCATTCGACCAAAATTTCCGAAATTTTCGAAACGAGGGCAAATGGTACGGAAATTTCCCGGGAAAGGTCCCAGAAAATCCGGAAATTGTTGAATTTCCGAAAAGCGAATCGTTCAACCCAAAATTCTGGAAATTCCGGGATGAATATCAAATGGAACGGAAATTTCCAGGAAAACATGTTCGAAAATTTGGGTAAAACTCACGAGGTTGTCTTTTTTTTCGGAAATTATGCAAATTCTCGATTTTCTATTCAGCGCTAGTTCTTTTGGCCGCGATCACAACGAGTTGGACATCTCACGCAAGGATGACAGCAACGCGTATTCGAAAGTGGAAATACTTTAGAATCATTCCACTTATATGTCGATAAATACTAGCTGCAGCTAAATTCGTGAAGAAAACATTTTATAAAAATAATTCTCCCTTAGTGTACTTGTTTGTCTTGCGTAGGCTGGCTAGGAAATGTACAACGCGTACGCGTGCAGAACCATTATACGACTCATTACACCCTTCGTTTTGCGACTTTTTCGCAACCGTTGTGGTTTGTATAAGGTCCCTGCTGTTGTGTGTCATGATGTCGACATATTAGTGTTCTGTTTGCTTCTATATTTGCGATTTAAACCTCGAAGGCATTGAAAAATTCCAAGCGAACAAAACTGTGCGGCTTGTCGTTTTCCACACTGGTAAAGTCTGTACCATTCGCCCATGGAAATTTCCGGAAATTCTTACCGGAATTTTTGGTCGAATGGAAAACGCCCCTTGTCTTCTTACACTGTGTTTTGACTGTCTTCTTGTTTTAACTATGAAGGAAAGCGCGCGCTTCCAGTTTATTATTGTTTTTCTTGACGTTTTGTTTCTCTTATTAAATATTTGCCGTAGCCCAGTAATAAGAGAAGCAAAATAAGAAGGGTAAAATAACAGGGGCAAAATAAGTAGGGTCAGAGAAAACTGGAATAGTAAAGAAGCACACATTTAACACACTTACACTGACAAAGTAATGAATCTGGCAAAGAGGCCTGAAAAAGTCTTGTGCATCTTTTTTATACTGTTCCTGCAGCTTACCACTGCTGTCAATCAATCAATCAATCAATCAACCAACCAACCAATTAATCAATTAATCAATTAATCAATCAATCAATCAATCAATCAGTGAAACTATATCTAGAAAGGATAGTTATTAAGTTATACAACTAATGAACTTGTGGGAATTAATATTTATAACTTGACTGTTTATGCTAAACACTATTTCAAAATGAATTGACTAAAGGCTTTACAACACTAAAGTCAAAATATCAAATAATTTTTTGTAGTCAGAGCGCAATAATTATTTTTCTTTAAAAAAGTGGAATGCTGCGGTCGACTCAATCGAATTTCAGCCACAGTAAAAATGTGAATATGAAGAAGAGTTATATCAAGTTCATTAGAGGGGGGCTAAAATAGTGTCACAGATTGTCTTTTTTCAAAGAGGGCCTTGTAACCGGAGTTCAATTGCCTCCCATATGCAACGTTCAGTTTGAACGTGTTGTTTTCTGTGGCAAGAACTTTTTTTGTTGCTGGAATCTATACTGAATGTCCCGTGAGCTTAGAATGTTAATGAATGGCTGACGAATTCCTCGAAAGATGTTCTTTTACTCTAGTTTCTAATCACAAGGAGTTTCGCCAACATATTCTGTCACATTGTTCACAATGAATGCCCCCTATATTAGCTATGATGTGATAGACTGTTCCGCACTGTTTCAAGTTTTCTGTTTTGTCCTTAACTTGTACTAATAACGATCTCAGAGAATTGGCAAACCTCGATGATAGTAAAAACAACAGTTTTTTTTTAACTTTTGCCGTGTTTTCACGACAGGTTTACTATGGTTACAAATAAAGTTATTATTATCATTATTATTATTATTATTATTATTATTACTATTATTGTAATCTTTTACAAAGCTTAACTTTTATTGCTTAGGCTACAATTAATGTCAATAAGGCTTTTGGCTTGTTGACATTTCGAGGTCATGACAGTGCACCCTTAATGTTTGGTTCCATTCACTGGACCAAGATATATCCAAAGGCTTTTACGACCGAGCCATCCCCACATGTGTTACCCAAAAAATTACCAAAGCCGATCAAAGAATCGCAAGAACGGCAATCCAATTCGTTGTTTCCAAGGATGCCTATTCTTGATTTGCGTTGAGATCCACTGTAAGTTGGAGCATTAAACCCTTCCGAGTTGCAGTTATTCTGCAAGTAGGCCTGAGAACCAATCAGCGTCTTCCACTTGTCACGACCCAATGACGTGGCGCGATATTGCCCGTCAGCGATTAGTGAGTAGAGCGAGTCAGCAGTCTTGTTGATGACGGCAAACTTGATTAGCTGACCGACCTTCATACCGAGACAGATCTTGGAGAAGGATGTGTTCCAGTAGGTCGGCAGTTTGGTCTCTTGTGAATCAAAGCCAGTCTCCCCTCCAGCAAGGTTGTATTCATTTTTGTTAGTCCAGTACCCAGAGGGATACTCAAAGGTGTTCTGGAAAATAATCAAGGTGTAATTATTTCCAGATATTTTCAAACTCATCTTAAAAATCACTCATTATGCAAGATATGCTTACGCCGGTTGACCTTGAGAACAAGCAAATGTCATCAGAGCATTGAATTAATCTACAAACGGTTGACCAAATACCGTGAAGATCTCTGTTTATACCACCTTCCGGTTAAAGACCCATCTATAGGTAAACAGAAAACTATTTTGGTTGGACTCTCCCATTTATAAGGGGTTTTGGGTGAGCTTATAAACGGGAAGGATGGGGGCCTTTTATCCGGCGGGGACTTATAAGAGGTGTGGAAAAAAACGTTTGGAAATGAGGTTATAAAGCCAACATCAGTGGTATCAAAAAGCGTTATAAGTTCTTGGGGACAAGAAACACAAGTCACAAGTGAGGAAATTTATAATTGAAGCACAGAGGTCATTGTATGGAACTTTGGCAAAATAGCAAATACTGGAGGTACATAAATAAAGCCCTTTGAGATTGGATAAAATTGAAGCCTTTTAAAGAGATTTTCTGTTCACCGACTTTAACAACTTTAACTGACTTTTGAACACCTGAAACCCCCAACAGTTTCTTTAATTTTTTTTTACCTGCTTTATTTCAAAATACAGACATTATTTACATGGTGTGTCTGTCAAGTACACGTACAAACTACTTACGTAAGTAAGTAAGTAAGTAAGTAAGTAAACAGTTTCTTTAATGATATTTTACGAGATAGTGAGAAAAATATTGTTTTACACTCAACTGGTTCTGGGAGAAAAAAAATCGAAGCGAATGCCAATTGCATTGATTCGAAGCTTAGCAAATCATAAACTGGAACAATAACAATTCATCAATGGAAAAATCGGTTTTAACCACCCACAGATGAAGTTTTTGAAAACTAGAGGAGCGCGTCCTTGAATTTAACAGAAATCTGGAGTAATCTATGTCTTCCAAATTGGAAAATGGCAATGGTATTCAGTTGACCAATGACATACCTTGTTGCCGTCAATCTTCATGACCAGCGTCCATCCCCTATCTCCACATCCAAAATCCCCCATGTGACAGAGAATGGAAGTTGGTTTTGAGTCAAGGTTAAGGGTAACCAACTGACTGGCGTTGGACCTGTTCAGTATTAAACAAGAGAGAACGGGATAAATAAATATGCACATCTGTGTAAATGCTGAGTAAATGCGCAGGTTCTTTTGGATCTCACGGTTCCGAAAAGGCTTTAGTTTTACGAAAAATTCCAATATAAGTTCTTGTCATATTTTTGGCGAACTCTTTCTTTTCCACAATAACTCCATGACGGTATGGTCAAAAGAGATGTTTTTAGAAACAGTCGGTTGGATAATTGATGGCGTAAATAACATATCTAGGTGTGAGATCTCGAAGAGAAATCATTGATGTCAAGTATACAAGATGACTTACTTGTACAGGGCGCCATAATCATACGCTTCCTTGCAAGACGTAGCTAGAAGAATTATGAAATTATGTCCATTAACAGCCGTTATACCTCTTTAGATGGCAAAATAACTTATCGTATTTACTGAACCTCATGATGACTCAATTAGTACGTTATATAAAAATATATTGAATCCGGGTAGAATTATATGTTTATACAAGTAGAAAAAGACCCTACCATTTATTTATCCTCTGCTCGAAAGAGTATAGAATAAAGGTATACTTGCAGAGACAGGAAAGCGAAATCAAACTTAAATTTCTGTGGTGTTACGTGTGATCCCATTACTGACGTAAGATCTTAAAGGAGCTCAGTGACGATATTTTGCGTTATTTTAGCCACTTACAAAGTTACTTTTAAATCAAGAACACCAAAGAGATAACAATAAACCATAAAAAACCAGGATAGTTAAGAATGGAGAAGATTGACACAGATTAGAAACGACCAACTTGAAACATTTAGGCTAAACTTTTCAAGATGGGCAAACCGTGACGTAGCTCTTTTAAGGCATAATCCACCACACGTTTGGGTGGAATTATACACGTGGCAAATCCGTTATCATTGAAATTAGAAGAAATGTGATCGATGGCACTTTATAAATGTTTGCAATATTATGTGTAAGTAGCGTGAGCGACACACTCTCAAAAAGAAGCCTTGGACTTTTGCCTTGTACTGTTGTGTCATGGTACTGCATGTTAATCTCATGAAAGTGTCACTTACGCCTTTTGTGGCAATATTTTCCTGTGAAGCCTGCTTTACAGAGACATTCGAACGTGTCATGTTTATACTTTGTCATGCAGGTGCCTCCGTTTTGACAAGGCGAAGAAGAACAACGACCCTGCAAAAAGAGGAAAAGCTCGTCAATACAAAAATAAATATTGTGGCACAAGTTGTACCGTATTTTAATTGAAAAGCTTTGTGTTTGAAATGTTCCGCACCTTTATGAAAAAGTGATGAGTGCTCTTGTTTTCCTTGAACTGCGTGAAGTTTCTGTACTTATCAGAAGACAATAACTCGCACCACAGCCTTCCGTCGGCCCCTTTGGAGGCAGCTAGGTTTACAGAAAGGCACAAATGATTGCTGAGGCATTCAAAGGTGCAATCAAAGACGTCGTAAACCATATGTAATCCAATTCCTGGCACATTTAAATAATGGAACTCTTCTTTGAGGAATATATGTTGCCGAACACTTTGTGTGGTAGAGTAGATGTTCTCTTGATGTAAGACGTTTGACCCTGGGGAGAAAAACAAATTTCAAGAAACTGCACTCAAAACAACGAAAGTATTCAGGTGAAGGCGATTGTTAGTAGCTTTATGACAAGGAAATAGTGGAAATCGTTAAGCTGTTGAAATCCTGTCGCAAGTCGTAGTTCAACATATCTTTCAAAGTTAGGTCAGACGTGTGCGCACTTACGTTGAGTGCTGCAAATTTATCACAAGTTGTTCAATAACATGGGTTGGAAATGGTTTTTCCTGGAACTCTGCTTACACCTGCCTGTCTCACTAGAAGGCTTTTCATAAGCAGCCATGCATGCCAAACAGCACCCCAGACATCGAACAAAAGAACGTCCCTCGCAATAAAGTAGAAAATAACCCAAGCACTGTATGAACTCATTGGATTGCATATGAATATATTATGTAAAAATTGGGGAAAGGCATCAAATATTTACAAAGGACATTTATTTATGAGGCAACGCTTAAAAAGTTTCGTTCGAATTGATGCGAAGAGCACGGCTTGCGTTTCTGAATGTAAGTGTTTTGGTCAGATAAAGTTTTGCAAACTGGCGGGTCCATATTTTAAACTAGCTGATGAGCACTTTCTTTGGTAAAAAAATATGATTCAGTTCTAAACAAATATGAAATTTTGTGTTAATTGTTAGTCATATGTCATATCATAAAAGTGCAAAATAAATCTTATTTCGTTCTCAGAATTGAAGAGCAAAGATCTAAGAAGATGACAGAAACATAATCTAAGAGATAAAAACAGAAAGAATGACTAAAGAACATAAAGTTGAAAACAATTGTTCAAAGCCCCCCCGCTTTTTTTTCTTTTTTTTACCTACAATGAGCTATTAGGCTAACATAAAAACGACATTCGATCATAAGTCAATATTTTTAAGCCACCTGTTAAAAGCATAATGGTTCCAATCTCGCTTATTGGTGATTTTCTTCACAATGATCAAGCACTTTATTGCCAGAAAACCCGTTCACGAATTTCACTTTTTTACATGTGGTCGCGCTTGCTTTTTGGCATCAGTAGCAATGATCATTTTCTTTGTTTAAGGGATAATGATGTGATCTTGGAAAATTCATGAGATTATAAATTCATTAATTTTTAATTCATAATTTTTATATACGTTGTGAAAAAAGTTGTTTAAAGGCAGTATTTTCCATCCGTCACCGACTCAGTAAGATTTTAATGTTGGCGTATAACTGCCTTAAATGACAAAAACCATCACCATTATTATTATTATTAAACCAAAAGGCTCAAAACTCTCTTCAAAATTCAAGCCATTTCTTTTTTTTTTTTTGGAAAATCAGCCCTAATGCTTCAGTTATTAACCCTCGAACAATTACCTAGGTTTTAGCAAGTTTCATAGCACCCATCAATTCTTCTGTTTAGTTTTATTATAAAAACTGGGATCATTCGATAAATGAACCAGCACATGATTCTATACAATCGTTCAGTTTGCAGTTTTCAGTTATGTTTATCTAACTATTCAGTCTCATTTTGGACTGTGGTTTATACGACGGACTTTGTACTGTGTTCACCTGCACATTTCGTTTTTCCTGGGTGTTTCAAAAACGTTTAGATATTTAATACGTCCCGCAAAGAACGGTAAAGCCGGAAAAATGCAGAATTAACTTAACATTTATTCCAAAAATCATACATTTTATGAGTATAACATGGTGAATGGCCAAAATTGTAAACACCTCTCCGTCTTGTGCCATGAAAATGTGATTTTTCAGAACAGTGCTCAACGACGTTTCGTTATTAAAAAGTAGAAAAAGGCACAAACATGACATAAGTAAAATACAGTTATAAGCAGGTAAATAATGTTCACTTACCTTCAGAACAAGTTGCCTCGGTTATAAGATCCGACGAAACGAATAAAACAGACAAAATGAAAATATAAAACATGACAGCATGCAGCCCTTATCCTAAGAACTGAATATACGTGAAGAAAACCTCTTTACCCAGCTACCAAACTGAAAACTTCTTTATTAAATTTTAATATTCCGCGTCAATCAAGCATCAACTTCCTCATGTCGGTTTTAACCAATCAGAGAAGTTCATGTGACGACAGGTGCACGTGAAGATGAGTGAAACATAAATAAATTGCCAAACAGAAATTGCCAACAGAACCGTTCAATAGCACGTTCTTAGTGGACGATGGAAACTGGTATTCAGCATGTTTTTCTTAATAAGATCAGCACTTCACATAATTTACTCCCCTCCTAGCCCTCCCCCCACCGAAAAATGTACATGTACACCGCGCAGAACTGGTCAGCGGCAACTGTTATAATCAGAGACGACTTCGTTTAGTGTCAGAAGTAGAGTGTGAGAACTGGATGATGCCGCAAGTGGCCTAAAAAACGCTTCAAAATTTGGAGATTCTACGATGTCCATCGTTCTGAAAACACGAGCCTTTTCTGCCCTCCTTAACAAGCAGTTACAGAATAGACGATTGTTGTTTGCTGCTTGCTTGCACAGCAAAACACAACTGGAAAGCGAGCACGTTCACCTCTTCGACAAGGTGTACTCTCGTGACGGCATGACCAATGTAACTACGAACATTTTGTCCAAAGTCGGACGAAAATTACACCTGTGCAAGAATCACCCACTGAGCATTTTAAGAGAAAAGATCCAAGAGCACGTTTATGCTGACTACAGAACTCGTTGGGGTGGTCCAATGTTTACAATGGTAGATTACCTATCTCCTGTTGTCACTGTGGAGCAGAACTTTGATAGTTTACTTGTCCCTAAAGATCATATTAGCCGCGCCAAGAATGATAACTACTACATAAATTCTGAGTACTTGCTTCGAGCTCACACATCCGCGCATCAAAGGGACTTGATTAAGACAGGATTGGATGCGTTTCTTGTGACGGGGGATGTGTACAGAAGGGATGAAATTGACATGTGTCATTATCCTGTGTTTCATCAGATGGAAGGGGTCAGACTGTTTTCACAGCACGAGTTATTTTCTCAATACAAGGTGAATATTAGTTATTTTATTATATGGCTTGTGTTTGTAACCAATACAACACAAGCTCGAATTCGCGAATTTTTGGGTATTTTTTCCCCGTTATGCCCGTGAGCTGATTAGTGGCCTGCAAAAATAAAGAAAAAAGCTATATAATAAACAATAAGCTTGAACGTTGAGTCTTAACAGGAAGATCTCAAATCTCAGCCTTGCTGGTCAATATGGCAAGATCTCGGTTTGAGATTTTCCAGTGAAGACCTCACTCTCAGTTACATGTAATAAGTAGTTTTTGTCATAGCCTACAGCTATGTAGTCTGCATAAGGCCCCAGTTGTTCAATAGCTAGATAACACTATCCACTGGATAAATTGCTATACAGTGGATAATTGTTAACAAAACAAATTGCGCCATCTGCTGGATAGTGATTTATCGGATTGAAAGCTTTATCCACCTTTTGAACAACCAGGCCTGGAGGATGTTGATCGGTGGTAGGCATTTTTTCCTCCCAGCTCTCTTCCCCGGTTTTTTCTTGTATCCAAGCTGCCATGTTCCTCTAGCACTCTTGCAATTAAATATGTGCCATAATCTGCAACTGAATGAATATAATATGCATTGTTTGAGTGGACCACAATGACATGTTTCAAACCACTCTTAACTCCCTATTATAATATGGCAAAAATCTTTTGTTTACAACTTTGTGTTGCAAGGAAATGCCACCAAACAGGCCTGTAGCAAGTAATAGGCAAACTGAGACACCAGCCTCAGTCATTTTGTTTTATTTTTCTTGTTTTAGTCATAATTGATACCCTTAGTAACTAGGAAGAGAATTTAACCGTGGACATTACCTCAGTTATAACTTTTTTTTCTGGCTACGGTCCTGAAAAGTAGTCACAAGCTTTGAGCAACCTGCTATGAGGTTTTGCAAACATTATTGTCTACTTGTTTATGGGAACAAAGTGTGGACACCAAACCGGACCCTGTTCTTCCTTTAGAAGGAGTCCAAAGGGGTTTCCAGTTTGGGGATCTATCTTTTGTACTGATAAGCCATGTTCCATTTACATCCCAACTAGAATATCCAGAAATTGTTTGTAAATGTTAAACAACAGGAATTATTGATTCAAATCTTTATATTTACCTTACTTTTGCAAAAGGATCCCCTGGAGATTTTTGACCACAGCAAAAATAAAACTCCAGAAAAACAAGCTGTGCACACACTGGAAGCAGTGAAGCTGGTTGAGTTCAGTCTCAAGCAAATGCTTGTCCGGATGGTCGAACACCTGTGTGGGGAGGGAGTGGAGATGAGATGGGTTGATGCCTACTTTCCTTTCACTCACCCCTCCTGGGAATTGGAAGTCAAATTTGAAGGTGATTGGTTGGAGCTTGTTGGCTGTGGAGTTATGGAACATGATATATTGGTCAATGGTAAGTTAAGCAAAAGTAATCAATTGAAAACAATGCCTTAATTGTTACAAGTAAGTAAACCAACAATAATAGCTTAATTTTGTCAGAGAATATCTACCAAATAGTGACTAATGGGGAGCATTAGAAAGAGAGAATGGTTGGCACTGGCCAGGATGGAAATGGATTACAATATAAAAAACTTGATAGTGGGTGACTCATGCCTTTAGCTATGAATTTTGTTCAGATCTAAGAAGGGAGCATGGACCTCTGTTAATCCAAGCACAATAGGGCCATAAAAATCAGGTCATATTAACTTGGTGGTTGTATAAAAGGGTTTTAACTAGCTTAGCTCTCATTTAAGGTTATTCCCCAGTATTGCATTGCACATCCCTACTGCACATAATTTCACGCGTGATTAGCGCGTGCGCATTAAAAAAGGCGACTTTTTCTTTACAGCTGGACCTCGCCATAGAGGTAAATTGTCATTTTTTCGCAAACAAGTATGGTGACCTATCATTTTTTTCTGTTGTTTTGAATTGAGTTATAAATTTCTCTGTGTAAAAGAAATATGGACCAATTCTCAGTGCACAACAAAAAGCAATTGTCGGAAACGTGAATTTAGCAAGCAATCGTGACTACAATCATGGTGCTATTATGACGATTTATATGGGTATAAACAAGGTGCTGTTGCTCCTAAATGAACATGGGGACCCCTCATTTTTATTTCAAAATTTAAGTTCCTATAATATAAACAATCAATAGGCAAAGTTTCACAAAAATCTCAGTGCAGGTTCTATTTCAGTGGAATGACCTTAATTTAGGCTAAAAGAAAGTGGTAATTGTACACGAGTAAGGAGATGGTTGTAAGGGAGGGTTCTGCTAGAAATTATTCAGAAGATTCATTAAAAGTTGCAACAAATACAAATGACCAAAGAGAAAAATGTACATTACAACAAACATTTACGCACCACAGATACAAATAAGCTGGGGAGAGGGGGGGTATGAAATTAACATTTGACTGGGGTTGTGCACACAAAGCTTAATTTTGACGCAAAAAGATCCCACGATATCCAAAACTGTTACACCCAGCAAATGCAAAAATATTTATTATGAGGGATAAGTGAATTTTCTTTTCATTGTTAGGTGGCGCTGGGCAAAAGATAGGCTGGGCATTTGGTATTGGACTCGAGCGTTTGGCTATGCGGCTTTTCAACATTCCTGACATACGACTTTTCTGGAGTGAAGATCCAAGGTTTCTTGCACAGTTTGAGGGAAACCAGATTATACAGTTCAAGCCATTTAGCAAATATCCACCTACCTACAAGGATGTTGCATTTTGGCTCCCTGAAAACTTCTCTCCAAACAACCTATTTGATGTTGTACGAGGGGTGGCTGGTGATATCGTGGAAAAGGTGAGAGATACCGCAAAGAAGAAAGACTAGGTAGAGTTATAGTCTGTGAGCAGGTTCACAGTTAAAGCTTTGCATGTGAGTGCTAAGGCAGTGAGAATGAGTTGCCAAGTAAAGCGAGGTATGGCCGACTTCACTTTTGACTTGCTCCAAACATGAGCCTTATTTGACTAACCTGAAAATTGCAGGCTGGTTTCACTGACACATAAGCTAAGCATAAGCCTACATAAACCAGACAAACCACTGAGAGACAGTAAGATGTTACTGATATTGTTAGTACCTTTGCCAAAAGGCACTACTTAACAGCATTCTGCCGTGCCTGCCTACACTGCTTATGCTTATGCGCTAGTGAAAACTAGCCTTAAGAGATGACATTCTTACATGTACCTTAAGTTTATTACTGATAGTGGAACTGGATAAAAACGAAAAACTAAAAAAAAAATGAAGAAAGGAAAATTTTACCTGCCTGAGCCTTTGAAATGTGTACCAAATACATGTATCCATGAGTAAAGTCTGTGGCCTCATTGTGCAATAGACAATGTACTAAATTTGGTGGTAACATGCAAATCATAGAGAGAATTTGACTTTTCATTAGTTAACTTAAGATGATCAGTTTCTATCATCCAATGACTTTGTTTTTGATAATATTTGATTTTATTGGGAGAAACTGGATGATGATCACCTTTAGTTATCACTGTTAACATGTAAATTCTCTTTACATCATCAGTACACTGTCATTAGCACTGGTTATGAGAATATGCAAATCCATCAACTAAGTAATTGTCTTTATGTACCATCAAACTCGTAGTGTTAAATTCAATAAGCAATGTGTGGCACTTGGTGAGGAGAAGTCATCTTTTGACCCTGTGAATGACGTTCTTGCATTTATTTCAGGTAGAGCTTGTTGATAAATTCTCCCATCCCGAGACAAAACGAGAGAGCCATTGCTACAGAATAACCTACCGATCCATGGACAAGACATTCACAGACTCTGAAATCAACAGCATACAGGATTCGGTTCGAGAGGAAATTAAAAAAAGACTGCTTGTAGAACTAAGGTAGATTTCTACAACGCCCTAACCCTTTGAGTGACTCACCAACGTGGTTTCCATTGGCAGAACTTGCTAGCAAACCTGTTATGCTTGCTTGCATAAACCAGTTATTAAGTGTATCAAAAGTAAATACATCAACAATATTTTCTGAACTTTATTTTTCATAGAGCAGAACTCTTTTACCTGGTCATGAGGACTGTAATGTAGCTTTAGTTAATAAACTGGATCCAGATGTTAAAATCAAACAGAAAGTGGTACAAAGCATTGTACAGATTCTTTCATGTATTATCGACCACAAACAAGTAAAACGATCTCTTCAACTGGTCAGTGCTCACGAAGTATTAATGTCTAGTGATCCATGAGAATTCTTATTCAGTGTGAGAATCCTTATGTGTGCAAGAAATTTAGAGGGAAAAAGAACTTAACAACCGTGCTCAAAATGGGTGTCAATCAATATGCAGAGCTAACTGCTAAAACCACAAAAGTCCTCAGACTTGCTTACTTGAACTGTTGCCGTGGGAATACGAGACTTGTTCCACAGGGAATCAATTGTTATAGTATTGATGGTTTGCAACCAATCCTGAGGGTCTAAAAGACAAAGGGGTCGCAGTAGGACGAGGGTGCTCGTCGGAAATTTTGAAAAGAACCCCGAGAGGTACCAAGATCTTGCTTTGTGGGGGTGGCTTGAAATGTTTTCACTCTTAAGAGGTATCAGTTCTAAAACAACAGATTATCTCCTGTCTTTTTTTTCGACCTGATACCCTGAAAGGTACTGGAGAAGTTCCCGCTGGGGGCCCCACTGGGGAGCTATTGAGGTTGAACACCATGAGAGGTACCAAAACCGCTTTTTAACCCCTAAAAGGTACGATGAACATCCCCGTCCTGTTCATACAAGAGTACCCCTGGGAAGGGGGAGAGAGAGAGCGGGGGAGGGGTGGGGGAACACGTGCAGAAAGGTTAAAACTCGTGACACAAAGTTTCGGACATTTGCCCCCGAGCGGAGTTCAGCTTGTTCAACTACATGAAACATGTCGCAGGGAAAACATTTTCCAAGGGCCCGATATGTCCCATTGAGTGAACAGCAACAAGACTTCACAAAATGTCCGTTGGTATGTGTGCACCGTTAAATTCTCAAGGTAATAATATACCATGACTTACATTTTTATTAGATTCCAAGACACTCACTCACTCACTCACTCACTCACTCATCCTCATCGAGCCCATGAGGACTCTTGAGGCCGGAGACGTCACCTCCTAATTAGCCTACGTTCGATTGTCAGTACTCTGTCGCATCAAGGTGACAATCACACCGAGGGATTTTAGGGAGAAAAGTCGGTATTTTTCTAGCCACATTTTGTTAATTTCCAGGTGTTCAGCGTCATCTCAAGCATAGTTGTAGTATTTTTCCTTCTAAATTTTCATGCCACAAAAAAACGTCATTAAGAAATGGAAAATGATTGATTGCTCCCAATAAATTAAGTGCATATACTGTTAGGTATCCAGGCTGGACTCAAGTAAGGATATGTGAGGTACCCCTCCTGAAATCGCTGTTTGTTTCTGTTATCCAGGAGGGGTTTAACTTTAGAGTGAAGGCGGTTGTAGTGTTTAAGGACTATTACTCGGCCTCCCTGCTCCGTGATTCGGGCTCCATAATCAAACAGTCGGTCGATACGAAGAGAGCCCAAGCTCATGGCTACCCCGGCTTGAACCTTTAAAAAAGACGCAAGCATTTGTTAGCCATTACGCCGCGTATTTATTCATTCATTCATTTATTTATTTATTTATTTATTTATTTTAAGTACCTTTTCACTACAACAAGTCACATTGTTAGATGTGACAATAACGTTGTTAAAGGCAAGACAGAACTAATATAGGAACAGCGAGAATTTTGATAACAGTTTTGTATTTTTTCAGTGTAGTTTTCTGTTCTCTTATTTTCTTCCCAGCTTTGATTTTGGCTAAACTTCAAACTCCACCGAAATTAGCAGTAAACAGCACCGCACGTTTTACGTTAATTTCAATGTTAGCGTAAATTACCAATAACAATAATAATAATAATAATAATAATAATAATAATAATAATAATATTGTCGCGGCTAATCGCCGTCGCAAAGTACAACAACGGCGCAGCTCAACAAGGTCGAACCGAAAGCATACATTGGCGCCTCTGGCAGCCGCTATACGGTCCATGTCTGACCTTGGAGCACAGCTTACAGCCAGCTGGAATCAGCTGTATGTTGGTTTTTGCTGAGGGGGGAAAACCGGAGAACCCGGAGAAAAACCCTCGAAGCAGAGAAGAGAACCAACACAAACTCAACCCACTTATGGCGTCGGGTCCGGGAATCGAACCCGGGCCACATTAGTGGGTGGCGAGTGCTCTCACCACTGCGCCATCCCTGCAAACTAAGCTTAGCTGAAACATTCATCCGGTTTGTTTGTTTGCGATTCGTTTTCTTCTTTTCATCTTTTATATTTTATTTCTATTTTTTTAAATTGCTAACGTAAAAGAACAGTTATTTTATTGATAAGCTTTATACTTACTGCTGACACAAATCCATTCGGCAGTCGGAAAGGGTTGAATACTTCGGGCGCCACTCGGTCATCATCGTACATCTTCGTTGGCATATTCGGCGTGAATGCTCCGTAGGCTGTAATTGGATAATTCACAGCTGTGTGCTGAGCAGACGAAGTCCATATTAAGCGAGTCACGATGTTTGCCAAGATTGCCTTGGAGGTTATCGAGGCCGGAAAGCCACGCAGCTGAAAAAAAATCATGATGATTCAATTTAGTGCTCTTCTGCATCAAGCATCCGAATGCAAACCCTCTATTGACTCCGTTTTTTGTAATAAGCACCCAAATAACTAAAACCAACTCTTTTCTAATAAGAACCATTTGCAATTGTGCTGCAGCCTTAGGCACTGTCAGAGTACCAGGTGTAGTGTGATTGTCAAGAAAAATTTGTTTCAACAGCTAATTTTGCATCCATATTTTTGTTTGTTCATTGGACAAGGACAAAGATGATAATGCTAGAAAAACAAGAAAATATTCCCTATCTCCAATAAACTCCTTGCCTTGAAATTTCGATGATGCTAAACCGGAAAATTGCGGTATTGTTAAACAGAAGCGATATCCCTCGTAGGTAATTGCAAGAGCAACTAATGAAAACCTCATGCACAAATAATAAGAAGCAAAAATTAAATTTAAATGCATGGTCAGTAAATAAGCACCTTTCCTTGACCGCCGTTACTGCCCAGGCCATCGGATGACACCTCGTTGGCGAAACCTTGGATTTCATGGTCCTCCAGTACATCATTGTCAGCGGCGTAATAACTAAAATTGAATTCATGCGCGTGAAATTAACTTTTTCACTGGATAAAACAGTCACGTGAACTAACATCTCGATTCATTTTCTCAGCTCAGTACTTCCCAAACAGATCAAAGACAATAAACACCTTTTCTTATGAAAAAACTAGCGGCGAGTGAACGATGACCGAAATTTTTTTGTATTTTATTATTATTTTATTATTTTTTGTATTTTATTATAACGACTAAAATCGTTTCTCTTTGGAAAGGCGTTCCTATTTCTAGTGATTCCTGAGTGAACGGAGGGGAAATAGGGACTCCAGAAACTATGCTGGGTATGTTTTTGATACGAATTCTGCTTCTTGCGTCCGCATCATAATATTATGTCAAAGATACTCACAAGTTAACGTAATCGTTGACGAGATCTTCCGTGGCCTGATATATGACTTCTCCATCGTCTCGGTACGGAAAATATGGTAATTTGGACCGGTCATCGATTCCTCGTGCCTGGGAAACGAAGTGAAATAACATAAAGCTTATCCATTATGTTGATAATCGACGCAGAGGTTAATAATCTTTGAGTGCAAGGTTCTAGAAAAGGATCGTGCTTCTGTAAAATAGCGCATGACTGTAGCGCGCAATCATTTTACGGGCGGACAAATTTCAGGCCCTGTTCACACTACGAGGGAGAAATTTGAAAACGCAGCGGTTAGGCCCACCGTCCACACCGATGCGTCACGAGAACGGAGCTTTCCAAAAACGCTCTTCAAACTGGAGGAATTTGAAAACGCCGGCTTTGCGTTTTAGTGTGCACGGAAAACATTTTGAAGACGGTACTTTTCGAAAACGGTGAGGTCACGATAATCACGTGATTCCGCTGCCCGAGGTTTCCTCAAGCGCAAAATAGCTGGTGATGGTGGCGTAGTGTAGACAGGGCTTCAGAAACAACGTGCAATGTTTATTGTGTGCAGATCAACTAGTGAAAAACGGAAATGACAAGCAACATCAGACAGTGCTTTTGTCAGCGTTGAGAAAATCGCAAGAATGACATACACCATTTTAGGTCAGTAGTCTGTTGTTAAGAGGTCAATGGTGCAGGGTGATATCGTACCTTATTTTTGGCTCTGAAGTCCGTATCAGCCCATGTTAAGGTCTGATAAGCACGGACCAACAGAGTAACAGCGCCGATATTACCAATGGCAAATAACTGATGCATGTAAGCTTTGTCATCTACCAGTTTAGGAAAACCCACTTTGTTGGTCGGCAGTAAACCTCTGCAAGAGAGAAATACCAAGAATACACCATAACTAACTGTACCTAAATGAGATTTCCTCGCTGTAGTTTATTTTAAATTCTTTTGGCTTTTCTTCCCATTCGGAGAAAGTTTCATCTCTCGTAGAAAAATAAATAAGAAAAGGAAAGTAACTTAGATAATCGACGAAGGGCCTTTTCAAGGGGTCTCGCTTTTCTCGGAGACGCTTTATTTTTCTGTTATGGACGGCACTGTTATTTGCTTTCAACCAAACGCATGCGTACGCCTTACCCTCTCCCCAAAGCCATCAATATCCCCATGCCCCTTCCCTGAGTAGTTATTCCTACCTGCAGTGGTACTTAAGTAGCTGGTGCAGAGGGTGCAATTTTGACAGGTGTCTCAGAACGCACACACAGAACGGCTCCATCATGAGATGGGTCTTCAGTAGATGTTCCACCATTTCCACGTAAGCGAAGTCCGTTACTTGAAAGCTCTCTTTAGCTAGAGCCCATAGGTCTCCATCCTCAGGGGAGTAGACCTGGGAGTCTGTGACACGATAGAAAAAATGTCCGTGACTTCTAGCGTAGGTTATACAGTATTTTGTTTCCCTGCGGAGGCAGTGCAGGGCAGGAGTTGGGGTTAGAAGTGGTTTTATATCTTACCAGGCGTATAATCAAGCTGGATAGCCACTGGTCGTAACTGCGCAGGCGCACCACTTTTTCCTGGACGCGAGACGAACAATGCTATTGGAGACATTGCGGGCCACATTTTCCGCGTGGGCCTGTGTTCAGTGATGTCCGGCACTGTAACGAGGTTGTCGAAGACTGGGTACTGGGCAACGAAAATGGACCCATCGGAAATAGCTTCTTCAAGCAGAATGTTCTTTCCCAGGCTCCTCGTGACCGCGGCGTCCCAGTCGTAGTTTTGATTCAAGCGTGATTTGAGATCAGACCATTTAACACCGACAGAATCTATGAAATATAAAAATTACCGAGAACCTTTATGCAGTGTACTATGAAAAGCTTTATAAGGAAACTGTAGCGAGTCTGATACGGTCTTTGAGCCTCACTCACCTTGACCAGAGGTAACTTTCATCAGCGACATAGGATTGAGTCCAGCTAACCGCTGCTCGGTGAACACCCGATCTTCACGCCACGTGATATTATTGATGACGCTTTTGAAGGGTTCCTCTTGAGAAGGAAAGCGGAAAAACGGGCGAACCTGTCAAAAGAAAATCAATACCACGTGAAATTACTTCTCAATACAGATATCACTGTCGGAAACTGTTCAAATGATTACACCGTTCTAAGTGTGTCAGTCCACGGTCTACGGTGCCATACTAAAGTACAGCTAAATTGATTTCGAGTAAATAGTAAGATTACAAGTCTTAGAACGGCAGATATCATAGAGTACTGTAGCCTCGAATATGCAAGCGTTACGCCACGGACACCCTAAGGTATTCAAGGCGCATGTAATTCGCGATGTACACCTGGAATATACAAGGACTTATACTTGAAATAATTAAGTCCAATTGGGATAAATGGGCCAGATTCTAATACGATATTTCAGGGGTACTTTCGGTCAGGCGTCCTCGACTCCTCCGAACATTTTGGTGTACACGACGTGCGCCGATCTGTATTCGGGCGAATTCGGGCCCGAATATTTGCCATTTTGAGCAGTGACCATATTAATTTCGAAATTTTAGGGTGGTAAGGAAAAGAGGGTTATACCAGTCTACGCCCTATCGTTATATCATACAACACGAAAAAACTGAATAAATTACCATTTCTTCATTCTGCTGTTGCTTGATAAAGAAATGATACACTCCCTCGTAGTCGAAGATCTTTGTGAATTCTTTCGTATTCGTCTTGGGAAAGCTCTGAATGAGCGCCAGATTTTTCTTCAACATATAACCATACAACTTCATCCACGTTTCAGTAAACGGATCAGCCAGTGTGAGGTTAATTAACAGATACGCATTGATGTCGCTCATAGGAAAAGGAAGATTGTTCACGTGACCCAGTTTGTAGATTCCTCGATGTTTTGTTAAGTCTTTACCTCTGCTTTCGTGGCAATGTAAGGGAGCTTTTTGAGGGATGGCCACACCACAAGGAACACCTAGAAATAAGACAACAATATGTGTCCTTTGGGCCTTGTTACATGACATACTGTAACTACCAGCTCTGTGATAAGGCGTCCCGGACTGTTGTGCAGGTGACAGATTCGTGTCCTGTCGGGGCAACTCGGGAAATTTCTGTCAAGTAACTTTATAACATAGGAAATTTCACTCTACATACTAAGTTCCTTTGATGGAATTTGTTTAATTTACTTGTTAGTGGCTTTGGACAACTGAAAAGATAAGCCAATGAAAGCTGATATGGTTCTCCATTTTCTGCGCGTGCGTCAAATTTTGCGCCCTTTGGTTGTCCTTTATAGTCGAATATCTCTGAAGAAATTAATTTGGGATTTCTTTAGGAATGTCAGATTAAAAATCCAAAAACCACATGTATGTATAGTTAAAAAATAGTTTCTCTTGAAATTTAGCTAGGTCTCTAAGAACAGTAACCATAAGAAAGGATAATACTTACGTTCCTTGCACCCAACTTTTGGTTTGTACCCAATCCATCCCGGACAACAGTCGAAGATGTTATAGTGAATAAACTCGCGTGCTGGGTACCAGTAAATCTTTGTTTCATTTCTATAAAAACACGGCGAAAAGCAGTTTTATTGATATGAGAGCTACTTCCCCCAAATGTCGCGCTCACAAACATGTAGACCATAATAGTTTTTAGTTGATTGTGATAATCGACAGAAAGATGTTACTTCGTTAAATGTTTGAAAAATTTTCAATCATGAAAAGGTGAAATGGCAGGGAAAGTAGACAGAAAATAGAAATGCCACAATATTACTTCATATATTTCTTTTCGAGAAAGCTCTGAAAAAACGATTCAGTGAAAGCCTTAACTTACACTGAAGAAGTTCGAAATATTTCTTCATCTTTCATAAGCGTTTTTTTTCCAATTTACTACATTTTTCCTCGGGATATTTTCTTAATTTTTTAATTTTTATACAAGGTTCTTATCCTTATTTTCACTCAACTCCCACAAAAATAAGGGCATAAACAGATATGATTGTAGATTTTCTAACATATCCAAAACTACTTTTTTCTAGTGCAGTGACCAGTTGGCGTGGCGTGCAACAAGATCCCCCAATCGATCTAACAAACAATTAACTCGCACTGAATGTGAATTTTGATTCATAAGATAAAAAGTGCTTGAAGCTTTAATATTCAAGAAAATACAAGACTAAGCTGGCAGAACGCGCAAACGAACGAAATTGTGGAACGAAATTGTTCATCGAACATTGATGAAAATGAGCAGTTTTTTGTTTCGCTTCAAATTTTTCACATCAAGGGCTAAGACAACCCAATTTCGATTAGAATGGATTAAAATTGCAATACCAAGGGGAAAATCTTAATCATAAGAAATGAAGATCGCGGTAATTAATAGGACAAAATTGACTATGGTAAGATTTTGCCAGATATTTCACCTCCAACAGAACAAGTGTATACAAATATGTGGTTAAAGACCGCAAACAACAGCTGATTACGACAGAAGATAAGTGTATACGAAAGATTCAATGATTTTCTTTGAACTCTTACCTTTCTTCTTTACATTTTAGTTTTGGAAAAGAAGGAATGCCGCAGTCCACAATTTTTAAGTTCCTTGTGGAAGTTGCATTTCGTCGTAACACCAATTGTGTTTTCACTCTTTGATACGCGCAAACATTTTGTCCCTTTTCGGGCGCTGGCTTCGATTTCACATCGGATGTTCTTTCAAATGAGGAAAAAACAGTTTTAAACCATTGTGAATGATTATTTTAACACAGTTATCCATCTCAATACGATAAATAAAGGATAATGTGAAGCCACTTACCTTACGAGAACCAAGCATACTGATAACAAAAATATCGAAAAGGCAGTCGAAAGTAGTGTGAAATTCATTAGAAATAAAACTTTCGAATGTCAAGGAATAATAAAAATAAAACTAGAGATTCCAGGAAGGTGCTTTTTCAAAACTGTAAAATTTCCCCTTCTTCAAACAATGGCTGACGAAAATCTTATAAACCGTCCGATTTCTGGCCCTGTTTCGAAAGAAATCTCAGGCTTATTCAATCATTGCACACTTGAACAGTAATTACAATACGCTAATCATATATTTTGGCCGGATGTTGTGAACAATACGGAAGTCCTGTCTAAACATTTGTAATACGCTAAGCAAATCATTAGAGATCTCTTATAGGTTAAATCCAATAAGCCGTCAAGGGGATTTACTTTTTACGCAAAGACGGTTTTCTTCACTGATTACATTATATTTGCTGCCTTATCTCAAGAGAAATACCATCGAGGTTTCATAAAATCAGGACTTTTTTCAGTAGCCCGGCCTGAAAAATAGTCTAGATACCACTATTGATTTGATTTCAGTATTACTGCCATAATTAACGCCTTCCGTTTACCTCGACTTTTGACATTAAAGAAAACAAAAATTGTCGGATTGAAATCAAACAAGCAATCAAAACTGGTGATTATCCCTTGGTTAACGAGAAAAGATTAATATTCATAAGTGAAATTTTGACTGCTTTGCAGCGAGAAATAACAAACTGAAATCAAAGCCAGTCTTTCTAAAAACTGTCTTGATCGATCTATTCAAGTGGACGTTAAAATTTTTCTTTTTGGAAAAATCAGCGCCTTTCCATTTGAATTTATTATTCAGTTGTCGACTGCGGAATAGATTGATAAATTAGTATGTTAGGAAACTGTCGCGCACGCCTACAGGAAACTGGAATCAATTTTCTAGGTGATGCGCGGGCTTAGCTAAATTATACTTTATGTTGCCTGGTGAGAGGCAATTCTGCCAACATAACTTTGCGACAAAAAGTTTGGGACTACATTGAAAACAGATGAGATTGACCGATTCTAGCTTGAAAAACAGGTTTCTATTGTATTCAAGTCACCTCCAGACTTCTCCTACAAGAATATTTTAAAAATCATTTCATATAGCCTCACTGTATTTACATTGAACAGGAAGGGAGGGGGAGGAGAGGTTGATTGACTAACAGTTCTTTCTGTGCGTATGAGTACAACGAAGCTAATGCAGCAACTTCATCAGAGCATAAAATATTGCCCTTCCCCCTGTCCAACAGTTTTTCCAGACATTCATTTCCTTTAGGAGGCTGGAGCGCAAAAAATAGCGATGAAGATCAAAAGGCGAGGGGACCTTTGTAAGTTCACTAGTCGTTGTTCGCGCTGCTCCGCTGACCGGCTCAATTTACCGAAGGCCTTTTCAGGGATAATGAAACAAACATCAGAAACAAATACTGTTAATAGAGCATAAACAATTTAGAATTTCAGCTTGGAGGCTCTCCAGTTGGATATTTGAACGCAGGTCTAAAGAGAATAAAATCCAGCTTGTGGTCAGAACCCGACATCCGAATTCAATTCTGTGAAACGGGATTTGGGGAAAGTTTGGGCTGCAAATGGGATTTATACAACCCCCACCCCTTACACCTTCCCTTCAGGACTTTCTTATAAGACGTGGTAAATCTTCCTTGCTTGAGCAAGCAGATTGGGTCCGAGATTGCTTAGCAACAAGATCTCGAATCTTGGCGTGTATAACATCCCCATTAGCCAATCAGGAAAGTTCTTGTGGCGACCGCTAGAACACTAACGTAATTGTACAACTGCTTTAAAATATCCAGTCAGTGTGAAGTTCGACTTTCTCGTAATTATTTAACAAAGCAAATAAGACGAACTGAACTAAGCGTTCACTATTCTTTATTCAACTGTATGTAAGATGTACGCGTCACACTACCAGGTAAAATAAAAGAGAATCATTAACAAAACTCAACCGGCAGAAGTAAGAGAACACGTTGTTTGAGGTCAGAGGCTCGTATTCCTTTGAAAACAGAACCACTGAAATTGGAATTGGCTACCAAGATCTACAAATGCAAATCCTCGTTGAGCAAAAATGATCCAGGTTTGGAAATTTAAAATCACGTATAACAATTAAGAAAACTTTCAGATCAAGAATGATGTATTATAAAGGAACGAGCTTACATCAGTATAGGAATGGCTCATGTTTTACACCTAGTGTTAAGACACTACACAAAAAACCAAGGCATATAAAAGCAGAAATATAAATTTTTCAAAATGAAAAAAAATTGATTAAAACGAACAGCATCACATACCACTCGACACGATCCATCCCGAGAAAAGATTTTATGCCACACTCAAACCACAGCACAATACGACTCAAGTTCTCACTCTTAGAGGGAAAGCGTTAAGCAACAAAAAATATACTACAGATACAGTTTCTGTACTACAGAACCAACTACTGCTTGATTCAAAGGCAAATTCTCCCAAGTAGAATCAATCATAATGTGAAAATCAGTATGGAGAATTTTGCTGTTGATCTTGGGAGTTTGGACGGATAAACGTCTCCGCATGAGGACAGTGGAACAGTAAAACAATGGTTGAATTGATTTCTCTCAAAACACATCTAAGGAAATAATGACGATAAAGAACTGTATTTACTTCCCATTTTAGCCAGGAAATTGGGGCTCTAAAACCCTCTATGAGCAATTTGCATATTGATGGCCGAATGAGTTTACAGTGGCAGAATGTTTTCCTCCATCAATGTTCAAAACAAGAAAATGTGACACTTCTTAACTAACATACATGTATAGGTATGTAGAATTTGCCGTGGTCTATTGTAAATTCACCGTAAATTTGATATGGTCTCACACCATGCATACACTGAGTCGATGATTAAAAACCCTTAAACTTGTCTGCTATCACGTGATAGTTTACAGTGGGGGTAAGACCACAGCAAGCTTTATCAATTAAACTGATTACACTACTTACCCTCACTGACGGAAGGTTTGGCTCGTAGTGCAATCGTGAAACAACAGAGACCCACATTACATGTACCCTACTAAAACCTGGTTAATATGATAAATGTTTGATTACATTTAGTCTGCATACCCTAAAGTAATGTATAATTCATTGGAACAGGGCAATGGTAAAACACGATCAACACAAACACCACTAATCAAATAAGATTCAAAAGCTACAATCAAAAAAACAGTAACACGTGACAGGGGTGCAATAAGACACCCCACTTCAATGAACTTCACGGGACGCACGCCCATCGTTTCCAGGGATCTTAAAAATCTTTCCTTTCAGGAAGCAAAACCGAGTTAAAAATCCAATGTTCCATCAAAAGTTGACTTTTGATTCTTTTCTCTAAAGACAGCAATGGCAGGAAGAAAATGGAATCGAAGCAAAGTTTAAAGCTAACTTCTGTTCAGTCTTTTATGACAAGTTGTAGGAAACCGCATGAGAGGTTTGTTAGGGAAGCTGGTCAACTTGAAACTTCAACATCTCTTTTTTTGGCCATTCAACCAAAGATATCTTGTTACCGGCCGGGAACCGTTGAGACAGACCTGTCAGTTTTAATACAATTCATCCCTGCTAACGTAACCCAAAAAGGCTTTAGCCAAAGATCTAACTAACATTCGGCAATTGACATCTCCCGAGTTTGTGTTCAACTCAGTCTTCTGTTAAGCTACTATTAACAAGTTCAACACAAAACAGACATTGATGCTTGCAGTATCTCTTGCACAGGAGATGTTAAAGTTTCAACTCGATCGGCTTCCAAGAAAATGACCAACCACCGAACAACAATTCTTGCTCTATTAAGCTGGATAATCAGCTGAAATGTTCCCATTCTTCAAACAGAACTTCCAACTGGTTGAAGACGCTTCGTAGTTTCTTTATGAGGAAAAGCAGAGAAGTAGAAGCCAGCAAGATTTATGAGCGTGTTCTGTTCAACGTCGAGTTGTTAGCGACTTCTCTGCATAAGCTTTTACCATGGATTGCTCAGCCGCTTTGACGTTAAGAGCTCGAAGCGGGAAGCACAAGCTAGATGCCAAGTGCCAATAAGTAGATAAAGCACAAGAAATGCCAAATCGTCAAGACTCTTCACTAAAAAGAAGCCTTCTGCTGTCTCTTGTATAAATTTTTCACCCATAGGGTGATAAAAATTACAGTTAGGTAATGTTGCATCATCTCACAGCATCTCACAAGTCGTTTGTCCTGTTCAAAACAAGCGAGACTTTCTGTCCCTCAGATAATTAACTGTCTAAAAACAAAGTCCAAGTTCAACACATCCATGTTTCCCTTTGGCGGCGTCAAAACCGTTAAGATCTGCCGTTTGTAAAAGCGGCCAAAAAATTATCTTCTCTTCTCGTTTCTCTCTGCTCTCGTTTTTCTTCAAGGTTTAGGCGAGTGCCACACCCTCGGTGCGGGGCATTTCAAGGGTGCGGCTTTAGCAAGGCGTTACCTGCTGGTTGCCTTGATGACGGCTGCCAGATGGTGACTTGCCCCCTTATCAGCCGGGAGGCCGATTCTTTAGTACTGGGAGGCGTAGTTTGGCTGGGAGTAGTCTGGTAAGGAGTTCATGTAACCTCCCCTCTCCCCTTGGTAGGTGGAGTCCTGGGACAACACCGCGTCTGCTTGGGATTTTAGGTTGAAGTCGTCTCCCAAGTAACTGTCCTGTTAAGTTAAATGTAACATTAAGTCAGTTTAGTAAGTAATTCTATTTAATATAACTTGATGCTATAAGTTGCAACTTGCAACTCTACCACAAGTAAGCTAGATACTTCTTTATAGGTGCATTCAATTCATTCCCCATGAGAGCGAACCTGAAATTTGATTCTTAAGACTTGCACTCTGCCAGACTGAGAGAGAAATCGAGAAATACAGACACGGAGAGCAGGTTACCTGAGAAAGGTCTGGCTGGGACAAGGGCTGTGACGCCATGGGCTGACTCATAGACATACCACCTTGAGTGAGTGGGCCCTGGGACAGGGGCTGCGAAGCATCCTGTGACGGATTGAAAAATTACAAATCAGCGGTCAAACCAGAGAACATAGATTAACCAAAGTTGCTTCTAAACGCCACAAAAGATTCAAAACTTGTACCGGGCGGTATAAAAATGCACAAACGAAACATTAAATAACCACAAGAGGTATCAGCATACCTGACTGGCCTGGCTGGCTGGCATGTGAGGTGCGTATGCCATAGGCTGGTGATGGTGATGGTTTCGCTGATTGCGCTGCCTGGGCTGCTGGACTGGCCGACCATGAGGCATACGACCAGCAAGAGGCTAAAAGAGAAATATAGATTGCAGAAAGCTTGAATACAGATTTATACTTTTGAGATCCTATAGTCGAGTAATGTGGTTTGAAGTTTTCATTCCGTGGATGAAACCCTAGTGTATGACCATGCAAATAAAAGCTACTGAACAGCACTTTTACGTGGTACTGTTTATTATGCTGTACAAGGTGGTTTTAGCTTTAAAGAGTGTGGATGAAACCCTAGTATGTGACCATTTAAAAGGAAGCTTCTGAATACTGTTTCTTATGCTGTAGATAGCCTCTTCCAGGCGTTCAGTTAGTTGGGTCGCAGCGCGAAAATCAGCGCGCGAAGAAATAAAAAAAAAAAAACACGCGTTTTTTTTTTTATCTTTTCCCGTGCTATTTTCCGCGCTGCGCCCCAACTAACTGAACGCATGGAAGAGGCTATGCTGTAGAAGGTGGTTCTACATTTAAAGTGTATGGATGAAACACTAGTGTGTGACCAGTCTAATAAAAGCTACTGAGCAGTATTAACGTGTGGATGCATTAAGGAACTGTCAGCTTAGATTTAGCTTTTACGTAACCTACCTGTCCAAAGTAAGAGTGATGTGGGGGTGGTACGGGGGGAATGAACATTCCCACGGGTACTGGAATCCTTGCAGCAGCAGCAGGTGGGATGGTGCGCTCAGCTCCAATGTAGCTCAGACGGTCATGAGTGTGGAAGTAAGTGTCATGGAAGGCAGCAGGATCCATAGGCGCTGTAGGCATCTGCCTGTCATAGACACTGCCACGGATCAGAGCCTCACGGGCATCAAACATGGTGCTACTCATGAAACGGCCACCCTAAAGTGAAAAACAGCAACGATTGTTCGTAGAAAGCTAGCACTAGAGCTAGTCTAGGTAACAACTGACAGTTTTGGCCAATTCATGTAAAAGAGCAGGGGAATCTCCTCTGCTAGATTTTTAATTGACACGGTAATAAAGTCATCATTTATTTATTATCTTTTCTTACTTGGGTACTTAAACGCAACCTTTGTGACAAAACCAGATGGTTTGATCCCCCCAATGCAAGTTTTTCATAATCCTAAGATCAAACTGGAGTTAACTTGCCATGAAATACAAGGTGGGCATCTCTTTAAATGAAAATGCCATCAAGGCATTTTATTTATAACTTACTGAAGCTCAGTTAACTTGAGAAGTATGAAACCAAGGCTTTCAAATATTCGCATTAATTTGGTCGCAGTAATTTCAAGGAACACTTATTTATTCTAACGTAACTTTTTACGAGGCGCGTTATGTCACCCCTTTTCTTTCATTTTTATGACCTAAGTCTGTTAGGCATCTGCTGGGATCATAGGCATAAAGAAAACAGTAGATGATAGAATTGCGCTCTTAATTTTCCCCACACTCAAATGCTACTGAAAAACGTTTTTGATCTCACTGTTCTTTGTAGTAAACTTTGTTATTCTTGTACTGACGAAAAGTGGTCTTTGTACCATTCCCAATAATTACATTCAACTTCAAGTATTACACTCTTATTGGAGTAAATTTCCCTCACTTTGAATAATTCCCTTCGTCAAATCATGTTAATTTAAACTGCAATGATTAACACAAGTGCAAACTTCCTACAATAAGGTATTTTCGAACAAGATTTCTCTGAATGAAAAATGGTTTAATTGAAGGAAGGTGTAAGGAAGGTGTAGCAGTTGTCTTACCGGATTGGTGCGGTTGACAAGCTTCCTTGGCTTGCTAAACTGAATCATACTTTCTTTCAAATTGTTCAGGGGCCCTGCAAAGCACAAAAAGCCGTCAAACTCAAATTCCTGTTTCTTTACAGCATATTGGACAAAAGATTTAAGGCAAAGTAATAACAAAAGCAAGGTAGAGTTCAAACTCACCTTCCATCAATGTCTTGTTCTCTTTGTAATAGTTCAACAGGTGATTCCAAAGAGGTTGCTAAAGAAATTACAACACAGTCAAACGATTATGATTCAGACTATTTTTCTCCACAGAAAAACATGCCAAATTTTAGCATCTTTACACATCGTTACATTGGGTGTCCCTGTGATAAATTAAAGCACGTTGGCATGGACTGTTTGATATACAGAAGAGTTTCATTTGTTGTCAGTGTGTACAGGGATGTCCTTACATGTTATGATCACGTATTTCTTTTCATGAAGTGAAAGTAAAAACAATATATTTTACTTTGTAAAAACTTACCCTGGACAAAATCTTGGGATTGCCAATGACGATGATGCCATACCTGCAGCGGACATAAACTCATGTAAACAACTGGACACTTTGCATCATTAATATGACGTGTTCCCTGTCTTCAAACTAAAAAAAGACTTACTTGGCTCGGGTCAAGGCCACATTCAAACGTCTAGGGTCATTCAAGAAACCAATGCCCTGCAAATAAACAGAAACAACATACAAAAAGTTACCATGAGTGATAAACACCTTCCCAGTCATAGAAAAACTAAACCATAAATAAACTTGGGGATGGTGCTTCGACGCACCCAGATACTGATTTGGGGATTGAAAAGGGTTAACAAATCTTGGAAAAGAATCTATAATCGTGACCAAAAAGTGCCAACTGGTGATGCATACTTTTGAAGTGGGAAGTTATAGTTTAATTTTCCGAGCCCCCCAAACAATGTTGGAATAGTGGGTCTACTTTGTATGAATCAACATTAACATTGTGTTGGCGGGGAGGGGGAGGTCGACAGGAAGACAATATGTTGGCAAAAGTGCAAAGCATCCCAAGACTTTTCACTAGGGTTGTACACGAAATGCACTTTAAATCTTAAGACATGGAGAAATCAAAGGATTCAATGACTAAATTGATCATACATGCACTCTGCACAAAATACTAATCCATAAGTAAGGTATATGTAGATCATTACTCAATGTATACCTGGTGTTCATTGGATCGGACACAAGACAGGATAATATAGTCCTTCTCTCGTCCTTGGAATGCATCAACACTGGCCACTTCAATTTCCTATATCACAAAAAAATTTAGGATATAAGTGTCACAATGAAATCAGCAACAAGTGTATCTTCCCTTGAAGTACAAAAAAAAAACCATTAATACGATGACCACTAGGTTACAGTAAGTTCAAAGGGTTCGTTTACCAGGTACAGGTTGGCATGAAGAGATCCACTAAACTGCATGTACTGGACAAGGTAGGCTCTCTGGCCTTCATATGGAGTGATCACTCCAATCTGCTCAGGCTTCACTCCAGCACGGAGGAATCTGGTGGCAATCTTCTCTACATTAGCAGCTTCAGTCCTGTAGAAGAAACAACTCTTGTTTACAGATTGTACATAGGTTTTGAAGCAGTATTCAGAGAAATGAAGTTATCAGACAATATTCTGGTTACCGCAAACACCGGTGGATAGGCTGCACTCGCAGATAAGCCGCACCCCAGAGTTTGACAACTCCAGTTTTGGGGAAATGTTTTTGGAAAGAAATCAAAAATATTCGCAAGTGGGGCTTGAGAGAGATTCCTTTCATGTGCATTTCTTGATTAATTGAATGTAAACCCCAGTGTGTAAACTCACTAACAGTGAAAACAGAGAATACTTCAAACTGAAACCCTTACCTATAATCTTAGCTCTGCAATAGTATGGACATGATGTCTACCGACTTTGACAAAATTAATGTTGGATCTTTCTCTGGTATTTTTCCACCCGTATTTTTTCATTCCTGTCCGGTTTTCAGTAGACTTTTACATACAACAACAAGAATGGTTTTGTTCATTCATTCATAGTGTAGTAGCCAGGCACTTCACCAGGAGATGAAAACCTCTTCTGGCTAAAAGGTTTTTTAACGAAGGTTTAATAGTGTTTAACAGCTGGAAATATTCTTACGAACAAGAACGGCTCTATTAGGAGTCACCAAACTTGTTAAAGCAATGTTTGATGTGTACTCTGATATCATTAGTTTCCTGAAGTTCTTATTAGTTTGCTTTAAATACCAACTTGGAAATTTTCGATGAAAAGTGTTAAGTTATGCACATTTATGGCACATTGTCTGCTGTTGATGTTCTAGCAGATAAGCTGCATCCTTGATTTTTACGGAAAATTTTGAGTTAAAAGGTGTGGCTTATCCGCTAGTGTTTATGGTACACTTCTCTGTAACACAAGCTTTCTGATGATAAATACTGAGCTGTATTAAAAAGCAGGTTTTTTTTAGGAGTACACAAACAGGCAATTGTAACTTCTGGTAAAAAAAATGTCTGAAATACAGAACTAGCTTTCAATGTTTTTAGAGTTGAACTGCTTTTGAGTTTCTGGGTCGACAAAAACAAACAAACAAATAGAATGATTAACAATGAATATGTTAACCTGTTGAGGTAGGATGTTCCAGAGGAGGCTATTTCCTCTTGGCCCATAGTGGCATAGAAGAACATTGGCTTGTCAGGAACAGGCCATGGGAAATCAATTCCTGACTGCTGACGTTCAGCTGAAGGAAACGAGAAAAGCAAAGAATGTCAAACAACACAAAAACAAACATCCTACTACCACTACCCTTAAAGGCACCAGTTCCAAAGCTCATCTGCTGATGATGGCTTTGAATATAAACAAACTTTAGTCTTCTGGCAATTGAAAACTCTGTCACTGCTACATGAAAATGCATTTGCTCAAGCCTCTTTTAAAAGTTTCTGAGTATTTTCCTGAGATCCAGCAACCTCGAGTCTACTAAGACAAACAACACGAAAAGTGACAACTGGCTCAAACACATGTACATGAACAATATAGTATGATTTATAGCTCACACTTACCAACAGTAACTCCATTCTGAAGAGTTCCATCATAGAACAAATTGGATGGGAACTCACTAAGGGCTGGGTGCATACGATACTGGACTTGTAGACGAATGGGGCGGATTCCAAGAACCACCAGACGTTCAAACAGTGACTGAGACAGCCCAGCACTAAAGAATATCAAAATATGGTTAACATGTAAGAACATGGTAAGTACATGTACTGTATAAATTTAATTTAATTTCATGTACATCTTACCCTAACTTGTGTTGGAGTTCTCCCAAGAGCAGAGGTTATGAAAACCAAATGTATAGCTGTACTTAACTAACAGCAATCTTAAAGAACCATTACTTACTTGGCTGCTTTCTTGCACATCACAACAGGACCCAGCTGGCAGTGATCTCCAACAAGGATCAGCTGTAGACAACAACACAATGCACAAACAAAATAAAATGAATGATAATACACATAAACAGTACTGCTCAGAGAAAAGTGCATCTTATACTATCATTGTACATACTGGTTCCTTGAATGCTGTTAATAACTGGGACAAGTCAGGCAATTTGTCTCAAAGTAGTTGCATGTACTGTTGTCATATTGAAAAGCTACAAGAGCAGCACTGGGTTATTACAGGTAAGGCACTACACTGTAGAGCTGAAACAGTAGGTTTCAGACATGGCTGTCACACATCCTTTGCTAACCCAAGCAGTGACAAGTTCTCATACATGTATTTTCCTGTAGCGAAGCACAACGTCCAGCACAATGTGATAATAACATTTATCATTCCAGTGACTTGCTGTCTTCTGGAATGTGAAATGTTCCAGACCCTTAACATTTTGTGAGCTATATGTAACACTATTTAGTACGACATTCTACAGACTGACCTGTTTGCAGCCAAGTATGACTGGCACCATGCACTCAGGTTCAGTTGCCTGGGTGGACTCATCAATCAGTACGGTGCGGAACCTGAACTTAGACAGGCGAGGGTCACCGGCACCCACACAAGTGGTGCAGATCACATCTGCATGCTGAAGGAACCAAGCATCAGTTTTAACATAAAATCAGTCTTTTTTTGCAATAGACATGGCAGTTAGCATAATAGTCAAAAAGTAGCAGCAGCTAGTTTCCGTTTTGTAGCCTAACATGTACATATTTGACAAATGAACAAATTAACTGACCTGCAGCAAGTCTCGCTCACAGTTCCTCTTCAGAGACCGGTATCTCTTCTCATCAGCAGCTGACAGTTCACCCTGCTCATCTTTGAGTTGCTGTAGCTTTTGCAGTTCTGGAACACTGTCCATGTTACGCACTTGGTTATGCAGTGCAAGGAATGCTACTGGAGAGTCAATAGCCTCCCTGCTCTTGGCACACAGTCTGACAACCTATTTCCACACACAATACAATAGTTGAAGTTAATTCTCTGTGAATTACAGTGTAAGACCACTTGTTGCATGAAAATCCAGCAAAGTTTAAACTGGCATCAGCACATCTAGACATCAAAGAAAGTTGGATTGTGAATCAATAGTTGGACTTGTCTTCTAAGCCCCTCATTCTTTGGTGTCCAAAAATACTGAGCAGCAGACCTTTTTGAAATTAAATAAACAATGAAAAACAGTGGAGAACCACAATGCAAGGGCACCAGGTACTCATTTGAAGATTACAAGGTTTTTAGTAGCACACTGTACCTTGAGTCCTGTCTTGTGTATCTTCTCTGTCAGCTGATCCACTGCAATGTTACTTGGAGCACAGACAAGCACTTGACTGCGCGACAACCAAAAATAAAAATAATTAACCTTTATTCCAAGCCCAAACTACTGCAATTAAGACTCCAGTGCAAGAGATACATTTGCCTCGATGCAATTTAAATAGTTTGTTCAGTGTCATGAAGGAATTTCATAAATGCTAGCCTAATAGTGGTCTGAACACTCACCCATTGTTTTGTTTGGCCAGATGATACACAACACTTGCTGATGTCACTGTCTTACCAGTGCCTGGTGGTCCCTGTGTGTGCAGAAAGACAGAATAAAAATCTCGATCATAAACCAAATTGATGAACACTTGTGTCTTCATAACATGCCTCTAAAACAACTCTCTCTGTTGTTAGAAACAAAAAACGCTAGCACTTGTTGACTGTTTCTTGTGGTCATGCAAGGGTACTCAAGGACTACTAACCTGAATAAGACTGAGTGGTCTTTGCAGCACAGTCTTGACAGCATACACTTGTGAATGGTTAAGCTCTGGAAGACCTTGGGCTGAAAACCTATGGAGATGCAATGACAGCATTATGATAATATTAATCAATGCATAACCACAATGATACAATCAACATCTGTACATGTACATTGTAAGCAATGATAACATCGCTAATAAGGCAGTATAATATTACACCAACACGTCTGGATCTTTTATTTGTAAAACCAACCTTTTAGGCAGCTGGCATTTGACGACCTGTTCTTCTACCTCGTGTCCCAACAGCTTGTGGTAGATATAGCCACTGACTGATGTCTCGTCAACTGCAAAGGTCTTCATTCCGGTCTGCATTCTGTTGAAAAGGTAATACAATCATTAACAAAAAGTGAGATGTTTTACATTAACCACTTTTAAGAATAGAACGACAAGTTGTCCAGGCTGTCAAGACAAGACAAACTCATGAACTGATCAAAATTGATAACCATAATGACAAAGAATAATTTTCTCACATTGAAAGGTTTCAAGGAGCCTTTCATTTTTACCTGTCAAAAGAAGTCGATTTCCACACAAAGTCCACCACAAAGTTATGAGTACACTCTACTGGAGCACCCAGGTTGCTGCGCAACTCAATTCCAACCTCTTCTCCAAAGTCTAAAGGACGCTGTTAAGGAGACATCAAATCTACAGACAGGCACTGGACAATGTTGCATTTAGTTACATATTAAAGTTGTTTGGGATTTCTATCATTTCAAGGATACTGTTCGGCACTTTGATCACATGACCAACACCCTGCCAGGGCTTGTGCAATTCACCAATGTATCTCAGCCGCAGCTCATCACCAGGCATCAGTCGCATGTCATCATTTGTTTTTGGAAAGGAGAAATATGCAATCCTTTTCTTATTTAGACCAATATCCCAACGAACAACAATGTTATCTTGAGTCTGTACAAAAAAAAGATAAAAAAGACAGCATGTATGTTTAATATTTGTATGTAAGTTATACTGTATGGAAATCATTTGGTTTAACCCATTGATGCCTGAATGAAATGGCCCGCCACCCACCCCTAATTCCTTGACATTATTTGGAATATTTCAGAGCGAGCCGAAGCACAAAAATAAACCATATGCACAGTAACCACCGACACAAGATCAGGTTGCAAGACAGCGTTTCTTAAAGGTTGAATATATGAAGGGCCAAAATATTAAAAAATATTAACAAAAAGAATTCAACCTGATGTGTAAAACTGATAAGAAAAAAATAAATTATATTATTTCATTATCGTGCGACAAAATATCCCACGCATGCCAAGAAAATTGAATATGTGAAAATGAGTTGATTATTGACTTTGGAAGATAAAACAAAACCAAATACAACACAATTTCCATTCTTGTACTATAACGGCTAAAATTTGTGAAAACAATGGAAAATAAAAGCAAAAGACACATGTAAAAATCAATCTGAAAACAAGAAATCAAATTATTTCTTTGCTGCACAACGAAATATTACAGCGCTGTGAAAGCAAAATGAAAGTTGTAAATCAAAAAGATGACTAAAACAAGCCAATTATTTTGAGATCAATCGTATTTCAACTGTCTTACAGTGCGTTCACTGAAACCAGGGCCACCCAGACAATCAGATGGCAGAACTGAAACAATAGATCCCAACATTTTCAAATCCAGCCAATCAAATGTCCCATTATCAATTCCAGCCAATCAAATGTTTGGTACAAGACAATGAAATCTCAACTTGTTTGTTGGGATGCTTATGCAATTACAGTGTTGCATAATAAATTGTCAAGCTTAAACCGTTACTAGTTTTGCGTGCTTGCGGGTTCAAGAAGAATTATATGTTACACTTTTTATGGGATTGTTGATTGGTTTGGAAAATGCATGGAAATAAAAGCTGCGTAAGTGTCTGACTCGTAAATATATATTGCTAACAGAGTGTGTTGTGTGAATATTGTCACGGCTGTTTAAAAGAAACCCTTCAAATGGTCTCTGAGCAGCTTTGCATCAACGCAGGTTTGAAACGTACGAATTGGAAGGCGATTATTTTCGATGTAACTGAAAGGAGCTGAAAGCAAACTTCAAGCAGGAGAATTGAAAAGTTAACTTGATACAGAAATGAATTCTTTGTTCGAAATGTCTTTGATTTTTCCATCCAGGGGAAGTTCCTATGCGTCTGTCTTTTGTTTTTCCTTGAGTGATTTTACAAGCTGCGGCTTCGATAGTACACTGTACCACGCTGCATGATCCGCATGTTGAAATTAATTCTTCACGCTAAAGTGAAAGCTTGAGTTTCTGCCAACCACTTTTGCAGTCATTTTAATGCCCCTGGCTTTACCAAATGTTCCAAAAGTTGAAATAAACTGCGAAGTAATAATGTACATTACCATTCTTGTTTTCTAAAGTCCAGGAAGCCGCTTTAAACCCGCGATCTACATTCAAAAAGCACATGAAAGTGCACCACTTGTCATGTATTCGTGGCCGTTTAAGGAAGGAAAAATTCTTCACTAGAATGGTTTGAGGACTCTGTACACCTTGATCTTCCATTCTGAGGCCACCTAAACATTGATTTGTGTTTTTCCTTTCCATTTTAAGTCCCAAAGAATTTATTTCTCCATTTTAGGAACGAAAAACAAGACATTTGAAGTTTGTAGATTTGGCCTGAAACGCACCATTATTACCCACACTTTTCAAGTGCATGATTTCAAGACGAAAAACCGTCTTTCTAAGACCCCTAAGGTCCTTTAAAAATATGCTCAGAAAGTCCATTCTCATTAGTTTATTTGTCCTTAAAAACAATAGAACAATAGGAGAAACAAAAAGTCTTCAAGGAGGATAGGAAAGGCACTTGTCCTCATGTGCTTTTTTACTGCTGGTTACAGGCGTCAATGGGCTAATAAAGCAAAAAGGAATTGGTTGGGTAATGGGTCCTGTGACAAACATTAAAATTAAATTACCTGAGACTCTTTGAGCTTCTTATCATAGTCTGCTTCCAGTTTAACAAGTGGACCAAATATATTCTGATACTGGTAAGCATCCTCATACCTGAACAAACCAGCAAACTATAAGACAGGGTACGTGTATACAGTACAATACAGCTTGTGTGGGTTGATATAGAAAGTGAATTTCATTGATAATGAGGAGTTAGCACATGTACAGGGAATAGCGAACCTGAGAAGAACTTGTTGTGGTTCATCGTCTACTCCAGGCTTATCCAAATCCTCTAACTTAGCTTCAGGGTTATCCTAAAAAAACACAGAATAATCAGCGTATAACTATTTATTTTTTCTCTCTGCTTTAATGGTTATAATTTATATGTATGTGTTAAGTATTAAGGAACATTTGCACAAAAATGTTCTACTTGATAGATTTTCTTCAAACTTCCACTGCAGGGTTAGGGTTAGGGTTAGGAAAACTAGTCTGTGGAAAACTAGTCTGATTTTGAAAAATTGGCACACGTAAATCAGCATGGTCTCCAGGGCCGGGTTGTTCAAAGCCCGATTAGGCTAACCCAGGATTAGCGAGAATTTGACTTCGTGCGTGTAAGGTGCATGGACACTGCGCGTAATGTGCGTGTAGTACACGTGCTTTATGCACGTGTAATGTTGCAATCCCTCTGACCGGTACTGTCATATCATAATGATAAAAGAGAAGTGAAAGAGTTTCATGAATTAAGGGGGTCCTGCCCTCATGTACCGTTACATTACACCTTTTTTTAGTGTTACGTGCATAGGTGACATCTTTTCACATGCTATGTAACCTGGCCTATATCAAAAATGTAAGCTTAAGGTCATTCCCCAGTATTGCATTGCGCATCACTACTGCACATAATTTCACGTGTGATTAGCACGCACGCATTAAAAAATAGCGGCTTTTTGTTTACAGCTGGACCTCGCCACAGAGGTAAATCATCATTTTCCCACAAACGAGTATGGTGACCTATCATTTTTTCTGTTGTTTTGAATTGAGTAATAAATTTCTCTGTGTAACATAAATATGGACCAATTCTCAGTGTAAGACAAAAAGCAATCATTGGAGCAAGCAATCGTGACTACAATCATCATGCTATTATAAGGATTTATATGGGTATAAACAAGGTGCTGTTGCTCCTAAATGAACATGGGGACCCCTCATTTTTATTTCAAAATTTAAGTTCCTATAATATAATGGATCAATAGGCAAAGTTTCACAAAAATCTCAGTGCAGGTTCTATTTCAGTGGAATGACCTTAACTGACTTCTTTACAGTTGAGCTCAAATTCTAGTGATGAAAGATGGACTTGTTTGAATTCAAACTAAAGTTAGGAGTATCAGAAAGTCATTCCAGGAGAAATAAGTCGACTATTTGGAATGTTTACACGTTATGAATATTAAAAGCGGCAGCAGCCGAGTTATAACGGAAGTCACTATTGAGAACCGATCAGCTACACTTAAATCGTTTGAATTATCCCGTAAACAGGGCTTGAAATTGCGACTCACTGGTCGCCAATGCGACCAAAAATTCAGCACTGGCGACTAAATTTTCAGAACTGGTCGCCAGCTGGCGACTCGCGTTTTGTCTGATAACTAAAGAAAACCACGACACAACTTTTGTTTTTAAATCTTTATATTAGGAAATCAATTGGATATGGTAGCTAGTTTACAACATTACTTACCTTTCCGTCCCCAGTAAAATAATGTCTGAATATTACAAGATAATCGAAAAAATTGAATGTATTTCGTCACGTCGATACTGCATTCTGCATTCACGGCACGCCATACTGTTTCAGTGGCTTCTCCCGAAACTGGGATCGCAGGTGCACTTCAACACCATGTGCTTTTCATTTGCCGCGAAAATGACGGCAGATACCAATCAGTTGAAGGAATTACGTGAGCTTTTACGTGCGGGGGGAATGAAGATTCAGCCAAAAGGCTAATCCAAACTTTGAATACTTCATCAGTTGTTGATGTAGGGAAAGTGGATTTCACCAAACTGTCAACAGCGAAAAGGCGTCGAGGAAAGCCAGTCGAAAATAAAGAACAGCATTTCAAAGTAGCAAAGGGAAAATACGCAAGGACCCGTGTTTGTCTCAAAATGAAAACCACGGACTTAAAACTTCTTATGCTTAGCTTTATTTAAAATGACTATGGAGACAACCATCACCTTCGGTGTTACTCGTGTTGTTTAATTGTTTTCGCTCTTCAATTGTGACTTTTCTTGCATGCAAAGTAACATATAAAATCATGTTCCTGTGTAAGTTATATATAAAATAAGTTGGCGACCAAAATTTACGATCTGGTGACCAAAATTTTTCCGTTAGTCGCCAGCTGGCTCCCGAACGAAATAGTTAATTTCAAGCCCTGGTAAATTGGGAAACATGCAACATCTGCAATCTTGTTCAGCCATTTGAGTTCAGGAATTATCATTTATTTGTCATTTCTTCTGCTAATAAGTGGAAAAATTTCCAGTTTCACAGTTAAATGATCTTTCAGCCATTTACATAGCATGACAAAAGATGGCACCTTGAAAGATGGTTGAAAGATGTCCCTATAAACACAACACACTGAAAGTGGGTGTAATAGCTGAGCAAAATAATACAGTGTACACAACAACTACAGTACTATATATTTAAAAATATAATGGAAAAAATGTTCTAACCTTCCACAATTCCTCAAGCTTGTTAATCTGCTGGGCTGAGATCTACAAATATACAGGTCAAACAGGGCATACAAGATTTGATTTACAACTTTGTTTACAATAGTGTGGCATAATAATTATTTAGATGGAAACTTACTGTCTATGGTAGCTACATGTAAGTGTTGTTTTCTTATTTAGCATGAAACAAGACTAATGTTAATATTTTAGTTCTATTAAGCTTGTGAGTCTACAGAAACTGGCGCTGTCAAGCAACATAACAACAAATCATAGTTTATACTGGGGACCTCTTAAACTGGCATGGACTTTGACACTATGATATACACTGTATCTGTCCGTAAAACCTTGGTTGTTGATGAAAAATGTTGATTTTAGCAATAGACAGGTTGAAAGTTAGCTAGTGAAATCAATTTTTTAAGGAATATAATTATATTACTTAAAAGTGACGAAGTCGAACGCACTCTCATAATTTTGATTACTACTAGTATTTAAAAGTTAAATAATCCCAAGGCTACGTTTTAAGAAAAATTACAAGGAGCCCAAAGGTTCCTAACCATGAAATCCTGGGTGCCCAGCACTTCAGCTTGTCAGAAAAAAGTAAGTTTTTCTAGTCGCCCAAAGGCAAAAGTTAGTTGCATGTGGCACCTGGGCGCTTCTAAAGCATAGCCCTGAATCCATCTGTGGACAAGTTACAAGATTTGCACAATTTTCTTATAACAGTATGTTCATATAAAAGACATGCCTGGTTACCAACTGAATGACCACTAAAGTTATTAAAGCTTACCTGTCTTGCTCTCAATTGGTCCTCATCAGGTGGAACTTTCACGAGCCATGATAGGAAACACCGGTCATTAATCAGAGGCTGCCACTGGGCTTGATCCCTGATGAGGACAAAAATGAACAAAAAAATTAAGACGGAATCCACCAGAAGTTCAAGTAACAAGTGGACAAAAACCTAGTACCAAAATTATTTACATCATATTGCAAACTTCTGTACAGCTGTTTTAAATGTCTTCTGAAGAAAAAAATAATTTCTAGCAACACCTAACGTTGAAAATGAATGTTGAACCTCATATGAAACACTTGAAAGTACTGGTGAAATGAAACTGATGATGAAATTTTGCCTGTGTTTACATAAGTTCTCTGAACTTTGAAATTTATTTTCTCTCGTTCCCATGGGAAATTGTTTTTGGTGTTATTTTAGGCAATTATTTATGTATTTAGCTTTAAGAAAATGTAAAAATGACTGTAAAATACTTAAAATTATTCTGGTACCAGATTTTTGTCCACTAAAACCTGAAATTGCTCGAGTTTCTTTCGGATTTCGTCTTAATCCATTACAAAATATAGTTACAACAGGAAAGCAAGAATTAGATACAAGATGGTAACTTGGCAATCATGCATTAGGGTTTGCAAGCCTGCACTACATGATCAAACAACTGCCATAATGGTAATGACCATCTCTAACAAAATATTTTACAATCTTGTAATGGTAAATATAAAAAGTGTATATTTGAATTATCACTGCTTTTTGATGTTGTACATACCAGTTCATATCTTTGGAGTTACTTTGTGTTGCACATGGTTGCCTAGAGAAACAGTTGACATAATGACAGTCAATATTCTTTCTAGCAAAGTCAACCAATACATTTTCAATATTACTATTTTAAGCTTCAGCGCATACAGAAATAACACACTCTAGACAGCAGAATATTAGACCTTTTCTGAATTGTTGACACAAAAAACTACTTGAAGGTAAAAGAATGGTTTAAGATTTTTTTTATTTCTAGAATATGATAAAATGTTAGAATAAATTCTCAACAAGGTGGGCAAATAACGGGCAGGTGTAAACTGAGTGAAATGATGTTGGTGGTCCATTGCAGGTGATAGGGACCACTGACAACCTTATAAAAATTATGTTAGGGGTGGATGTGTCTGGAGATGGCTGGAAGACCAATCCAGGTACAGGAGTGCCTCCAAAACACAAGGCAGATGTGAAGGGTGGCTATAGTGGAGGTGCTTGCCACTAGTTCTTTCTACTGACATTGTTTTCTCTTGGCTTCTGCTGCCCCTAATTCAATACTGACTTCCAATAAATAGCATTTACTGCATGAAATTCACTCAATTAGAGGACCTGTACTTCCTTGAATTATCTTTCTTTCTCTCTCGCTTTAGTTTAGCCGTTTTTCAAAGAATTTTTTTTTGCTCTGACTGACACACCACATGTTGAGAAAGACTATTTTGAAGTCCATACTGACCTACATAGTAGCACAACAACAGAATCTGCCTTGGCGGGGATGAAACCCAACAGGAAAACATTGCGACAAGCACAGTTGTAACATTCTAAGATTGTCTCGCCCAAAGGACCATCCTTGTGAAGTGTCACCTCTTTATGCTTGGCTCTGACAAGATGGTTTACAATATGGCTACAAACAAAACAAACAGGAAAGAGTAAATGGCTGAGTCAAACTACATTACTTGAAAAGTATGATAGACAAGTGGCTAAAAAGTAAAAAATGAAAATCATCACAGTAGTAGTTGTCATGTTCAAATTCACATACAGTACATGTACATGAATGGTAACTGACATCATTTAAAAAATGTATGGTTGAGAAGATGGTTTAAGCCCAGAAGTGTCTTGAGTTTGCCTAGAATATTATTGTCTGGGGGAGAGCAGACTCTAGAAGGATTGCAAGACTGACATCAACTACAAGCAAGTTAAGGTTGTTTTGACATTTGTTGATATTTCAGTATTTCAGTAAACATTTCAGACTAACAGTGTTTAAGTATTTCGAAGAATATGATTTAGTCTGGATGCTTCCTGTGCAAGAGAACCATTGCGTACCTGCCAGCAGTGTTTCCTCTCCCATTACAAAACCACTTTTTGCACTGAATGCACTGGACAACGGATGCTGGGTCATGGACTCCACAATACCTGGAAAATTACTGTCATTTAACTTTGAACTTAAGAAAGGGAGCCTGAAAGTCTTGTCACCATAAGGAAATATGATGTAAAGGACACTGTAGCCAGTAAGACAAAAGTACATGTAATGTGCATGAAAATTTTTCAAGCAAGTGAAAGTGGGAAAAGCCCCGAACTCCGGAACAAGGTGTCTGGGTTCAAGCCCTGGCAAGATGCCCTATTAACATTTCTTGTAACTAGTTGAATCCATTTTACATAGCCAAATGGTGCTGAATGCTAAAGCTTACATGTAGAACAAGATTTACATTTTTATAATAATCTAGAGACCAGTTTTAGTGCTCTGTTTGAAGACCACAAATACTTCTTAATCGTTTACTCAGTTATCTTTTGTTTTAAAAGGGAACTTTCAAGGCTAAAAAATTAAAAATAAGCTTATTATAAAGTTAATGGCAAAAATAAATTTAGAAAAAGAAATAAGCTTAGATGTCTTGCAATATTTACTGTAATAAAAAAGGAACACTTATCCTTTTGTCGTGGAGAGGGTTAAAAAAATAAAGAAAACTGAAGTCCTACGATTAAGATCAAACTTATAAAAACTACCCACTCAGATTTTCTAAACCGAAACGTCTATAGTTATAATGTAAACCGCTTTCGAAAGATATACATGATAGACATTTTTACAGTAAGCTTGCATCGCAATAAGCAGTTGTAAAAAAGCTCTTTATAAAACCACTGAACGGTTTTTTGAAAAAAACTGAATAACTATGGCAACTGCTTTTAAGTTAAACACACCTGCACGCGTAGGCTGGAAGATCTTTCGAGTAAAAGGTTTCATCTTCGTCTTCCTCGAAGTTCAGCTCTCCTAACGAGTTGCTAACCTTGGAGATATTGCTGTCTGTTTTCGCATCTTCATTTCCCGTTGCTGGGCCATTAGTCAGCTCCTCCTTTTTGTCCACAGAACTTCCATTAACCAAAGGTTGGCTCCCTTCGGGCTGCGAAGCTTGCGACTGAGTTTGAGTTTGCGATGGGACAGTGAAATCGTGAAATTCGTACTCGCTTCCTTGTGTGTCCGCGCCGAAATCAGCTTCTTCGGTGTCTAAAAAAGTCAATGTTTGAGATGCAGGCCCGTAAGAGTCTACAGTGCTCATATTTAATCTGAGAAAAACGTTAAAATTAACTTGCTTTCGCCACCTAAAACGAAACTACCGGAAGAGTTTTGAAATCTAGCGCAAGAACGTGGCCAAGATGGCGACCTGAGCCACGCGATTCCTGTTTCGCAATACATTCGCTAAAATTTCGGGATTATTCGGTAATACCGACATATAACGGGGGTTTCCGAAACTAGTCGACAAACTAGTCGACAATTAATCGGAGAAAAATCTCCCATCATTCTATCCGTCCCAAGCGGAAGACGCCCGGTAGATTTCCTTGCCTGTTTTGAAAACTTTGAAACCTCTTGCACATGAGAGGTAAAATCTTTAGTTTTCAAATTTTGTTAGGAGCAGTATTTTTGAAGAATCCCTCTACGTTAAGATTCTTCGGCGCTTTTTCGGATCAGTCCCAACGATGTCTGTGTCTTGTGTGACATCACGTCGTGTCCTGCAATCTTTTGCGCCAAAATTGCGTAATGCGCCACGGTCTTGTGTAGTTCGTTCTCTCTGTGAGAATCCTACTCCAAGACCGTTACCAAAAGCGGCGGTACAATCCTTCGGAGTTTTGTTGGATATCGACGGAGTCCTTGTAAGGGGCCGGAATGCAATCCCTGGGGCAAGAGAAGCTCTGGAAATGCTACAACAGGCGGACATTCCTACAGTATTTCTGACGAATGCCGGGTCTGAGTCTGAAAAGGAAGCTGCTGAACGCCTTTCTGATAAGACTGGCTTTGAGGTAATCGCATGAACCAATTACTGTGTTTTCATTAAAATCGGGGATGGGTTGCTGGGTCAAGATCAAATGAGATATTGGGACATTCCATTTTTTATCCGCACCCCTCTTGGTTGGGGGAGGGGGAAGAGGTGCTGATAAAAAATGGAGTTTCCCATTCAGTGATGGGCTGGGGTGGGGGTGGTAGGTGGTCTTAAATAACTCCCCCTGATTACTTAGTGTTTCCTGCCTCTTTGGGCTTCTTTTTAATAAGATAGCTTGCAATGTTATAAAAATATTTTTCCTGTTTATCTCAATTCCTCCAAGCTGGGGAATCCCACTTGTCTTGTGCACATTCCCTTTTCTTGTGTCATGTGGATAGAGTTCAGACATTAAACCATGTTGCATGTTTGAATGTCAGAACTAGCTATGTCACTGTTTGGGAATTATTTGGGATATTGGGAGAATCACACTTACAGTGAGCTTATCCTTTTCATCCTGGCTGGGACATTAGACTGCGATCAAACCCAGCTTCTGAACCCTGCCCTGTGCTTTTTAGCCTATACTTCACTCCATGAGAGATCCATTTCTTCCAGCTTCTTCAACACTGTTCTCCACCAGGTGGTTTTTGGATGGCCTCTCATTCTTTGCCTATAGGTAGTTGGGGTTACAGGGTTGGGAGGATCATAGAATGCATTTAAGAAGACCATGATATCCCATACTAATATATCTCAGATCCCCACAGCAAAACATTGTAAATGGAGTACTTTTATTTCACTTGAAGGTACAAGAAGAACAGATGGTTTTGTCACATACACCATTAAAAATGTTTGACTGGCTACACAACAAACATGTTTTGGTATCTGCACAAGGAAATATGAAAGAAATTCTCCAAGGGTATCCTTTTAGAAATATTTATGTCACAGAAATCTTTTACATCATGGCAATAAAAACATCAGTGTACATCTGTTTCACCTGGTAATATCATCCCAGTGTCACATATGTTAACCAATGATGCCACCTGCTTAGTTTAAAACTGTTTAAAACCTCACTGAATGGGATCTTTTTTTAGTACACTATACATGTGAATTAGAGAAAGTTTTATTACATAGGTTTTTTATTGTAGACTAGTTAATTAGTTCGTTAGTTAATGTAATGTAATGTTAGTTAATGTATTCCTACTAATATAGTTAATTTATTCTTTGTAATTTTTTACACGACTCCTAGCAAGACCATTTTTATGGTAAGACTTCGTGTTTTAAATAAAGATTGATTGATTTGCTTGATGTCAAAGTCTTTCCTGAACTTTAAAATAATATTAATACTAGATATAAAATATTGGACACCATAATATTCTTAATCACCTAGTTTTAACTGCATTTGAATACTAAAAAAAAGAAATAATTTCTCAAGTTTGACGCAAATCAATTGTCTCCAAGGCCATAGGCAGAAAAAAGTTATGACTGAGGTAATATTGTCCCTGAAAAATTATGACTGAGGCAACGTCCATTAAATTCTCTTCCTAGGTATATACACTGTAGGGTCTCATAATTATGTCAAAAATTAGTTTATTTATTTGTTCATTTATTTTGTCCCCGAAAATGATTTTGCAGGCACCATAATCAAGCTACAGGGTAACCATACCAGAATGTTGCTTCAAATATTATATACATTTACATTTAAACCCTTCTTTATGAGGCCCTGTTAGGGGGGTACCCATGTCCCCTGTCTGAAATTCACCACCAGCCATGTCGGCATTTCACAAGATTCCTATGTCGCCTGTCGGAATTTCGTCTCAGAAGAGTTGTGTCAGGAAATTTGACCTTGTTCGATTAAAACGAAGCTACACGCACAACACATCGTAATACCTTTGTTTATTAAAAAAAAACCGACATAGTGCTCTCAAGTCTCACACATTGAGCATGAGGCTCATGCAAACGAATTCAATCTTGTGCTCTTACACTGAAACTATTATTTCTTACGTATTGAAGGTTCCTTGCTGTTTTAGTTAACTACATATATAATTAAGTATCTCTTTGGATATAATTTACTTCTTGTAGGCTTTGCACTTGCTTCGAACATTTTTCAGCACTAGAAATTCTTATGCAAAGCCAGCATTTCTCCGGTCAGTGGGTTTAATGATTACTTTATGGTTACTTTTAAAGCATCACATTTCGACTCAGAATGAAGGAAAAGACTTCTTAGCTACTTCAATTTTTCAAAATTTTCTAAGGGGCTGGGGGTATGTTGGGGGGGGGGGGGGGGCATATTGGGGGCATGCTTTCTAAGGGCTTGGGCATGCTTTCGAGCATTGAAGTTGCTAACCTTCTTGGGGATGTGGGGGCATGTTCCCGCCGGGAAATTTTGAAATTTAGATGCTTAGAATTGCTATTTTCAGCCATTTTCCAGTCAGTATTTGGACCTAAAGTACAATCGAACCTATGACTATTTTTACCATGTTTATGTTTAACAACCGTTCTTTAACTCAAAATCTCAACGGCCTCAGTTAGATAATCTCTCCTATCTATAATCTTCCTTTGAATTTGGCGTAACCCTTATCTTCTGCTGAAGATGAGAAGACCTTGGCAGCTTTCCCCTGTCTCTCTTTTCCTTCCATAATGCCATTTGTTGATAATACAGCTTGATATTCTTTTACTGGTGACCCACTAATAAAAATATGAAGCAGACGGTCGAAGATCTCTTTCTTTTTTCCTTAAGCGTGTTTTTAGGCGTTTTAGGGCACTGCTCACTCAGCTGAGAGTGAGAAAAAATACTCAGCAATGACGGACTCGATTTATTTGACGTGGACGTTTTAGCATACATAAGAAAGCCTGTGTTTTCGGGTGTGTTTCACGATCCATTGACATCGCGCGTGAGAGAGGAAAACACATTTAAAAGTCTGGAAATTCGTCTTCACTTCAACTCAGACGTTTAAAACAATCGATACATTCTCAGTTCCGAAATTCGTTGTCGGTCTATCTTGCCATTGGTGTCGCTTTCCCTATTTCGCTGGAGTAGTCTGTCATTCGTTGCCAATTCAAAGCTCTCATGTCGCCATTTCAAGGCCACGTTGCTTGTCGGAATTTAACCCTAACAGGGCCTCCTTTATATATAGTTTAACCCAGGATTTTAACTTCTCTATTATATGGGAAACCTTTTTACCGGCTAGGTCCACCCTCCTTTCAAATAGATACTGTGGTTGACATTAAGTCAAAAGGATGTGTCTTGGCAGTGAGCAAGATATGGATGATTGTACTTTTCCTTAATTCTTATAATTAAAACTAGATATGGGTTTACTAATGTTTCTGATATACAAGATTTGAAAAGAGCCTATCCTTTACTAGACATGGTGGATAGAGAAACAAGATATGACAATGCTAATGTATGTACAGTGCTAGTACAATTTTAGAATTATTTGTCAATCAAAATGTTTTATTTATTGAGTAATAGAATGCAATAGAGTGGTTTTTATTTGAGTGTCAAAATGTAATATTGGTTTTGCACTACTATGCTACATGATTACATGGACCTTAAAAACCTCACGTCACTTTTTTGTCTAATCAGAAGTGAGACCAAAACCAATTACTACTGACTCAATTGAACGCGTTTTCCCATACTAAGTGTCAGTTTCATCTATTTACTTTGAGTTTTGATTGGTTCACTGGACTGGGGTTTGGACTGGCTCTGCCCTTTGTGATTGGCTGATTGAGTGATTAGGTGCTGTGGTTCTGGTTTTATGGCACTCAAAAATTATTGAAAACCATTCTATAAAACAAAGTATTATTCTATACGGATTTGTATTATCAGACTGTCTCACCATATCAAGCACACCCTAATGGCTTGTTCCAATCTTTCTTCATTTCAGCTTGATAATGCTGGCAAAGAATTTCCACCCATTGAAGGTATAGTGCAACCTGTCCTTACTGCCACCTCATTACTGGACACATTTTCTTTCTTTTAGGAACAAGGACAAAAGTTTATTCAGTAATGTTTTTAGTTAGAGTCCTTAAAAAAAAATGACAGGAATTTTGGTGGTGCATTGGTGGTCAGATTGATACAATATTTCATGGTCTCATTGTGGGTGAATACATTTGCATGTATAGGGAAACTTAGCCCGAGAATCACAATTTAGTAACTTTGCAGTAATAACTTTGTTCTCCCTTCAGGACAGTAGAAAGAGTCAAAGATAACTAAAAGACTGTTGAGTTTTTTTGAAATCCAGACTTACATGTACATGTATTGCCTTTCTATTTTCCTCTTCACTTTATAGCTGTGCTGTTACTTGGTGAGGCAGTAAGATGGGAAACAAATCTGCAGTTAATTATTGATCTTCTCATCACAAATGGTCGTCCATATTCCAGTCCAGTTTCCCCACCAAAGGAACACATTCCTGTCATTGTAGCAAACACTGATTTAATCTACATGTCAGAAGCTCCCTTAGCCAGGTATTAAATCAATTGTAATTATTATTTTTGGTAGGGTTCCTGCAATCTTGATAATCTACTTTTCCTCAAATTACCACAACTCTTATCACCCGAGACCTACTCCCATCTGGCCTCCCCATAGATCAGTTGGTAGAATGCTCAAGGTTGATCTAATCTAATCCCATGCGTAGATATAGTATCACTGATGACTGATTTCCAAAACAACAAGCACCAAAGATAAAGACATCTAGACTAGGAGGGATCCAGGTTATCTTCCCCAGGGAAATATTTTGGATTGTAACTCCCTAAAGTCTCCTTACCTGGGTATCTAACCCTCTCTGAAAAATCTGAATGATTTCGATAAAGTGGTGGAAACCGGTAAGGATCTGCTCCTGTGGCCTTATTATCCAAATAATATATTAATTTATTGTTATATTTTAATCATAGATTTGGTCATGGTGCTTTCTTGCTGAGCCTGGAAAATCTTTACAAGGTGCAGTTGTAGTAAATTTACGTACATGTTTAATCATTATCTCCATAATGCTTTCAGTCCTCAGAGCATAAACTAATACTCAGGTTCAAGATCAGTGAATTATTTTGTCCATTCTGCATTGTGGATGTGTGGTGTTCATTATCATTATTAATTTTATCTCCACACATTAGATAGGGAAGACTTCTCTAGATCGATCAAAATGTCGTTAAAAGTGCATTGAATTTGATTTGCTATAAGTGATAATCGACTATTTAGCTGTATGATGTTAATACAATGTGCATTTTCAATTTCTTTTTCAGAAATTGACTGGTCAAGAATTAATTTACACAGAGTTCTTGGGCAAGCCTTATTTGACAAACTACCAGTATGCAGAATATTGCCTTAACCAAAACAATGGAGGCACATCAGGCAACATAAAATCATTATATGCAGTTGGGTAAGTATGTACATGTACTTGGCTATAGTTTTTCTCCGAGTGCTCTGGTTTTCCTCCCTTCACAAAACCAACATCTCCAAATTCCAATAACTTTGACCGGACTAGAGGACACAAATGAAAACCAGCTAAGGCCAATGTATTTTCAACTCTGAACATTGTAATTTTTTAACTACATTCATGTAATACTTATGTGGTTTTCTGGTTTCTGAGTTTGCCATGGTATTTCCTTATGACTTTAAAATTATGACTTTATAATTATTATTAAGTCATAATTTTAAAGTCATTATAAAGAAATGCCATGGCAAGCTTGAATGTTTGATCTTTGAAATGCTGTGGATCAAGGAGAAAAGACCAGAACTGAACACGCAAGCGGATTTCATTCGGGCGAAACTTTATACCTGAATCCATGTCACCTTTGCTTATGTATTTCCTCACATCCTAATTTCTATAAATATGCCTTGCTATTATTTTTAATTAGACAGTGATGACCTGAAGTCGTCGATATGTCATGTTACTTTACTTTCACCAGTTTTCTTGCTTAAAAAAATTATAAAAGCCACAAATTTTAAACTTGTGACTGTCAGTGCAATGAAGTCAAAAACTTTCAATCAATTGTTTTTTTGTTTTCTTTTCTCAGAGACAATCTGGATACAGACATTTATGGAGCAAATTTATGCCATGAGTACTTGAAGGTATTTCATAAAACTAGTGGAAACAATGGTGAAAAACAACTGAAAAGCTCCTGCCATCAGTCAAAACAAAATGGGATTAACTGGTTGCCTGAAGTAAAAAGCGTAGAATCTATTTTAGTTCAAACTGGAGTGTCACAGCAAGATGACAGCAAACTCACAAATGGCGATGGAGCAAGATTTCTACATCGTGACACTGTCTATCTTCCTCATTTGAGAAGGGCAAATCATGTCGTGGAAAATATTGCTGAAGCAGTTGAACTCATTTTAAAACAAGAACAAGAAAGTTCCGTTTGACTACAACGGTGTGTTATATGATGTTGCTGTGTGACATTTTTGTTTTGTTACTGCTGTGTATATCAATATTACATGGGCCTCTGAGTTATGTCAGGGTACACTGTATTTGAAGTAAAATATTTGTTCTAAAGCTAATTTTTGTGAGTGCTGCATAGGCTTGTCTTTGAATCCCAATTGGACTTCATTAGGCTTAAAAAAGCTCCCTTTATTTTGAGGGAAAAAAATTGAATGAATGTGATACATTTTCTGGACACTGTACATTGGATCCCAGATCCAATACAACTATTTATATTAGTTTTTTAGCAACTGAGATATTATGTTCATGGTTGTTTTAACCACGTACATGTTCATATGTCAGACTGCTGAAAGTTTAGCCAAAGTTTGCTTAAAATCCACCATTTTTTATGACTAAAATACAGTATAGTGGTCACTGAAGCATATGTTGTAGTTATTGTACATCTCTAAATACAGTCAGAAGGCTTGACAAGGTACATGTAAATTAGCAATCATGTTTCACTTTGGATTTTTTTGAAAATACTTGAAATCAAAGTTAAAGATGTCACATATCAATAGTCTTAATTTTATTTATTTACAGCAAATATTAGAAAACTATTCCATTTTGTGAAGAATCTGAAAATTAACTTTGATTGAAAGGCAACATTTTTATTCTTTTAACCTCGACTGCAACCAAATTAGTGTAAAGTAGAATAATTATTTGTCATTATATACTGTTGTGTGTACTTAACAACATTTTAAAGATTATTTCAAGCATATTATTTATCAGGAAAGAATCCTGCAAAATCAATCATTTTAGGTGTCAGTCTGTCTCTAGGTAAACATGTTTATCAATTTTTATGAATAACTCAGTATTATTATCACAACAATAACATATACCCATGGCTAGAACATTATTCAATTTGTTACAACATTAACAATGTTAGCATTCCTGAGGAACATTCGTTTTTGCTGAAATAGTATAAATATATTCTCAATTTAATAGATTTCCACTGATATTGTGTCAAGTGGAAAAGGTATTGTTATAGAGGTTTTGCATGGCAACCATGTTGCACGGCAGGAACAATGGACACTTTCTCCTATGGGGAAAAAATGTTCTTTCTAATGCAAAACATTTTCATTGCTCCTGCCATGCAAAACCTCTATGGTTACATCTCTTTAATATATACTTGAATGACTATTACATTTGACTGTCTATAGACTGGGTTTTTAGATTTCATGCATGGGATGTAAGTTTCTTTTTTTAATCTATTGAATGTGTATAGTATATAACATTAGACTTAAATGCATATTTACTGATATTAATGTCTTAGTCTTGAAAGAAATCAACTTGAAATCTTGTTTCCTCAGGAAGAATTTTTATTTTACAGGTATATTCACATGTAATTTTTATTTATTTATTGCATTGAGTTTGATTATACCACTTAGCATAAGAAGCAAATAACAAAATATTAATATCCTGTGTTTATTTTTGAGGGGGGTGAAATTGTTTCTTTTTAGTATCATTTTGCCATTTGGAATTTTTTGAGTAGGAAAATGACTGACTGGGCTTTTGTTTGGGCCAGAATAAAGGCCCTATAAATGGGTTGGCTGTAAGGTGGGGATCACTGTAGTAAATTCTTTAGATGTCTGACAAATGTGTGAAGTGTCGAAGTGAATAAATGAGTGAGACTAACAAATATATGAATTAAACTTTTAATGTGTGTTGTGAAGTTAACAGACTTATAAACAAAATATCAATAACTCAATACACATGCAACAAAGCTCATTGGTTCAAGATTTGTAAAAAAAATTATGACTTTTGTTACTCCATTTGTTTGCAATATCAATTGTAAGAAGTTGGTCATACATCAAGACCATCTGTACTGAAGCTGTTGATTTTCTTCTCATCACCTGCCTGTGTCCACACATTTCAGGACTAACCATTTAACGTTCTATAGATAAAAGTTGCAAGATTCTTATGCAATGTTCACAGTGGTTTCCATCCTACATCCCAAACTAAACATCCTGTTTTCCAGTATGATCTTTGCTATTAATTTAATTTTGTATGTATTTAGGCAAAATGACCACCAATTAGCAATGAGTGTATAAAATGCTCTACTAACGGAACCTTTTTGCATATTTAAAAAAAAAGGTTTGTGCTCACTTTTCACACTTATCATCATGTACCTCTTATAACATCCAAGTTGCCATGGAGATTAAATCTTTATGGAAAAGAATTATTGTTTGAACCCTAGGACTCAACTTTAGTCTTAGGCTCTGTCTTGTTTGGTATACTTAGAACACAACATTGTGTCTAAGATTCTAAACAAACTTACTTTGCAACTTTGTTAACTTATGCTCTGATGTTAAGATGTGAGCAATGGCTGTTTACAAACCCCCTGTGTTTTGTTTATTTTAAGAAAAATTCTCTCCTGAGAACAGGAAAAGATCTGTCAAGTTTCTTAAGTACAAAACTTAGACTCTGTCATAAAAAGATGCTCTGATCACCAGGTTAGGAATCCCAGGGGAACTGTATTAATTCAGGGACTGTATCCCTCTGTTTCACATCAGCTAAATTTTGTGACTTGGAATCCATCAGGTCCTGGTTGGGATTAGAGACTGCCTGACGGGCGCCCAGAATGTCTGCTTAGCAAAATGGACCAGTGTGTAAATTGATCTTAATCCTCGGTAAACTTTTAAAACCATCCTGCCTCTTTTCCATTGTTCTATTGTATATTTTTCAGATTTTCTTTCGATCTTTAGTCTGAATACCCTGATTAAAAATGAGACAGAGATAGGTTTTATTCTATTCAGCGCGCGAGGCTGCCTAGCGGATATAAAGTTTTACATCATCTACCAGACTCTGTTACGCCGAGAATGGCGCAGTCTCGCATTGCGTGACTAACCGGCGACGACGTGCGCTCGATGACGTCATAAGTCGATGAGACAATAGATTGGCTATTTGCGTCACGGAAAGTTATGTTTCAGCCGTCAGTAAGTTTCAACGCAATGGACTTGATAGAAGCAATAGGCCAGTTGCAAGCAAACAGGGGATTCCGGTTTACACAACGGCATCGAAAAACGCTTCTGTTTTTTTTTTAAACCGTGTGTTCTTGCATGATTTTTGCAACTGTCTACGTCTTCATTTATTTTAAAGTTCCAGATCGAAGAAACAGACAAAAGACCGCGAGATAATTTAATTTCAATTACTGTTAATAATGTTTTATTAAACTTTGGACACAAACAAACAAAAAACATTAATTTTGGTTCGCAATTCAATCCTACGATTCAATTTTTTAGTCTCGTAAATCATCTAGCTGTCTCGCATTTGGTGTTATTCTCATTTCTCGTCATTGCGTTGTCAATCGGACTGCGTATATGGCAAACTTTTCAATTCAACCCACACATGGTAGTCATGCGGGCCTATGCTCGCCGCTCCAGTGATTCGCGATGTCGCACATGGTCCATGCGTCAGTCGTTTTAACTTTCAAGAGTCGAGTATTCGCAAACGCTGTCAGTTTATGCACGTGAAATCTTGGCACAGTTTTTTTCGTACGCGTGGCGTCTTCGTAGGTGTGTCCAAACTGAAACGCGACGCAACAATGTCAAGTATCACAAACACGCCTCAACACCAACGGGTCGCGAGAATTTTCTCTTGATGTAAACTCGCGTACTTAGCAAAATTATAATATCAGCTGCCAAGAAGGTATTACTGCTTGCCGAAGTTTAGTTTCCAGGGCCTTCTAAGTCAATCTCGATTCTTCTTGCATTCGAGTTTTATAATAAAAGCAATTGGTAGGCGTATTAACCGGTAACAAGGCAATTTTAATTCTGGCATTCTGTCAAAGTTTTGTGTGTTTAACGCGCGCGGCAAACTAATGGATATTTTCCTTTCATAAAATAATCTACACCCAGATCATAACTTCGGCGTGGTTGCTATTTTTATCGTTTGTAGCCGATAAATATCGCCTTATCAGTCTTGCAAAGATTCTTATATCTTGAGACACGGGGGTTAGAGTCAGTTTACAGGAAAAATCGTACCTAAACTACTTGCCCCCAAACGCGTCTTGTAAAGGACGAAATGTTAATTGTGCAAATGGAATCTGACTTGTCTTTTGACTGGGTTGAAATAATTTGATTGGACAGCATTTGTAGCAAGGCGCGTGCTAGTTACCTATTTTAGAATAACAAATCTCTACACGCGGGTTTACACTTGATCGCACTTCCAAGTTCGCAACTTTGTCAAGCACAGTTGTGTTTGTCCCCAGACGACTGAATGACACTTTTCTGCGGTTTATTTGCTGGTTGCCGACACAAAAGAACTCTGTTATCGCACTGTATGCCTTGACCTGCTCCAGGTGAAGATCGGATCCCTGGTTGCTACGGTGTTCATAACCTGCTAAGCAATTATGATAAACATGTAGGCGTGACAGATTTGATGTTTTTCAAATGAAAAAAAAGGGACAACCGACGAAATCACCACCACCAGCCACACTGATTCAATTCAAAATGTTTTTGTGGCAGTAGATAATTTGCTCTATTCTTTCCAAGAAACACACATTCCAAATCTTTTTTGAAGGTTATGTCAAGTCGTAAAGGGATTTAACTTCAGTACTGTAGTGCGCGTCCCTTGGGGGTTGCCGGTGGCTCACGCCTTCATTTTGAGGTGTAAACAAAGTTGTTTTGCACGAAAAGCCCTTTAAGTGAAGGGTGGTATTCCGACCGACAATCATTCCGCCCTTTACCGAAGTCGTTTTACATCTTCCGCGTCATTTCGTAGTCCGGAATTACTCTTCGGAGGGCAACTTAGCAAAGGAAATTTGAATTTCCGATATCTCGACCCAAATACTTGAAAGGTCGTCAAGACAAAAAATATCTATTTATGTTTGTCAATTTCAGCACGTGTACCTTTTGGTTATTGAATTCACGAGCCAATCGCTGGGCAGAAATTAGCATTAATTAGCTTAGTAGGGTTTTGTTGGCCCCGCCTCCCAAAGCACGGAAACGGTTCTTTTGTTGTCATTGAGCGGAAACAAAACCCACTTTCAACCATACCCAGCTGTTGCCGTCATTTAAAAATATTCATACTCGAGGATTCGCACATGAATTGTACATAAGCTTCTGCGCTGGTTCGCGGTAAGATCTACGTCCGTAGATCGACATCGTTTTTGTGGACTGTGTTCCGCTTAGGATTTCAGTTACCCTTAACTCTGTCTGACTTGGTCACAAGTTATTCCTGTGATTTAAAGAGCGGAGAATCGCCAAAGGATATATTCGCCGGAAATTTTTCGTGGGATTGCGTTCGATCGTCTGGTAATACACAAGCGCCGATTTGAAGTTTGAAGCGAAATGGGAACTCAAGCTTTCTTTTCTCCCAGCGTCGCCTTGGACACTCTCTCGGCCGCGAGATGTTTACTCGATATGTCAAAAATTTTTCCAAAGAAACCTGCCCCAGTGTATTCTGAAAACTCGTCGTCGTCGCCTCTGTTGATGTTCGCAAAAATCTTGGCTTCCATGGAGGAGGAGTGCTTTATGATAGAGAAACATTCTTGCCTTTCGGACTCTTCAAAGCAGACGTCGAACGTCAAGATAGGACCCGGGTTCGGCGTACATTTTAAGGAAACAGAGCGGGAAAAATGCACGCTAGATGTAACCCCGAAGGACAGTGCTAGCGTTACGCGACGCGATAACGACGACACGCCCTCTGAGCCCAGTGAACTGATCACGAAACCAAAACAAAAAACCCGGCGACGAAACGCACGGAGAAAGAGCGAGCAAGAGAAGAAAACTCACGTCTGTCAGTACCCTGGTTGTGATAAAAAGTACGGCAAGAGTAGCCACCTGAAAGCGCACCTTCGCACGCACACGGGAGAACGTCCATTTCACTGCACTTGGATAGGTTGCGAAAAAAAGTTTGCTCGCTCCGACGAGCTCGCCCGTCATTACCGCACACATACGGGTGAGAAACGGTATGTCTGTGGGATCTGTAGCAAGCGTTTTATGAGAAGCGATCACCTTTCGAAGCACGCGAAAACACACGGATTGAAGTCCCGCAAAGAACTAAACAGACCCACAAACCCAATGTTCTTTTGAAACGGAACGCGTTGGTTGCGCGCTTGAAGGACAGCACGACAACTCATCGCTGCCTTTGAAGGAGAGCCACGCGTGGGCTTGCGTGCTAACTTGACTGCTGCTCAGTTACGAGAACTGTGCAGTAACAAATACAACCGCAGGGGACATTTTACCAGAGTTTAAAATAGATCAAAAAAAATTATTAGAGCTTGTAGCTTCTTAAATTACCCTTGTTCCCCCAGACTAGTATTTACACACATGAGATCGCCCAGTGGTATTGACAATTGATTTTATATATTTTATTATAATTTTTATGAACAAGAATACTCGGTGATCGAGACGCACTTCACCATCAATTTTAATCTTGAGCTTCACAGAATTCAGGAAATAATTTTGTAGATTGAATAGGTGTTTGTTACACCCTTTTGTAAATTAAAAATAATTTTTTTCGTGAAAGGCAAAATTTTTCAATCAGGCTTTTAGCATGTTTAATGAATTCAGCTGGACTGGATCCGAAATAGTTTGGTGCTGCTTACATCTTTTTATTTTAAAACTTCAAATAACAAGACCTGACACACTAAGTTAATAAAAAATCTTGGCTGATTTTATGGCATAAATACTTGTTGTTAATCTACCGATTTTTTTGTAAATAACAAAGAAGTTCTAAAAGTTGTTGACTCTGTCCTCTTCTATTACGCAATATAGTGCGCGCTACGCGGGGCTGCTTTTGTAAACAACTATCATCATTACATTCAAGCGAATGGCTTGAAATCAATATTGCTGATCAACAACGTTATTCAAAGCCGTCATTCATTGCTCTAACCGGGCTTTGTTTCATAGTACAAGATCTTAAAACTCGTAGAATAGAGTTTCGCGCTATGACCGACAAGAGCTCTAAACTGATGAGCTGTTCGCTTGTCACTGAACATGCAAATTTTGATCTTGGAAGAAATGTCAAGGGCAAAGGACCCACGTATAAATTACAATAAGCAAACTAGTTGAATATAACAAAGAGCAGCTGTGAATGAACTGAATTAGATTGCACACGCCACAATCCTGGCAATGTTTGCCCCTTGCAGATTTTTAAAATGAACTTGTTGATCTTTTCGTTCGAGGTGTAATCGTTGATTTGAAATCAAGAAATGTTTAAAACTGCTAATAGCAGTTATTAACATTGTTTTGCTTTCGAAAAAAGAAAAAGAAAGAAAATAACCTAGGCATTAGGTTAGCAGTAAAAAGCGAGTCAGGTTTCTCTTAACTGTATGTAATTTTTCCTCAGTTAGATTTGCAAGACGATCTTGTGGTTTTTCTTTTCAAAGAACAAAAAACCTCTCACCAAACAATTGAAACTGCACGAAAATAGCTCCCTCGGGCCGGTTCAAGGTCAGACCACTCTTGATGAAGACTGTGTTACTTAGACACCTCAGTCATACAAGATTGACAAGAATGGTTGCATTAAACTCGTACTGTCGAAAATCAATACAATTTTTCAGTATTATTTCCGAAATTTTGAAGCCTTACATGAATGCCTTCAAAACAGAAAGGATCTTTCTTCTTTTGTTCAAAAAGTTAAACAATTCTCCCGCTGCATTTATACTCCATGCAGCTGCCGATTTTGAATAAAACAAACAAACTCGATATGCTTTTGGTAGATAAGACTTTAATATGGCTTTGCGCTAATGAATTTATCAGAAATTCGTAATAATTCTTAGAGAAAACATTTTGCGCCACCCACATGCATACTGTAAACTAGCATTTTCTCGGGGCTTTAACTATAAAACTCTAATGCCTTTGCCATTTTCATATTTGTCTACATTCCGATGTCAAAAAAGACCTATTCTGGCCTTTGTTTCGTATCTTGTATTTGAAGAAAGAGCTTTCTTTATATTGCACGATTGTTCACTGCAGCTGCCACGCGCCGAAGTTCTTTATCCCGTGAAATCTTCTTTGTCTTATTATTTAAATATGCGAACTTTGTCCCGTTCGAACATAATCTTCACTGTTCCTGCTTCTTTAGCAAAAAGCACGTGTTTGGTAAGCCGCGAAAGTGTTTTTCACAAGTCGCAATTTTGTTGGTTTCCGGTGGTTGCATAAGCCGGCAAAAGTGTAAAATATCTTTTGGTTAACAAGAGAACATGGCTGCCATTTATTTCAAAACCAGCTGGGAACACCCCCTATGCCATTATTCCACAGGTGGCCGTTTTCTTCGAGCTTATGGCAAAGTCAGCAATGAATTCCGTTTTCAATTCGCGTGATATTGATTGTTTAACAGGTACTTCGTGGAGGATGCAGTAGTTAAGAAAGAAGCCATTGGAAGTTGCTCCGGCGACACTAAACAACTGTTATGTTTAAAATTAGCTGTGTGTAGAAGCCGCTCTTTCATATAAAATTTTGAAGTGTGTGAAATTTGAATTTTCTCTACCCATCTCGGAATGAGCAAAAATGACTTTTATTGCACAAATGCCTTAGTCTCGTAGCTGATCTTCAATAGTTCGAAGCGTACTTCTAACAGACAGTCGATTTTGAGAGCGCGGAAGGAATTTCAGTTTTAATCACGAGGAACGAATCAAGTTTGAGCAAACCTTTTGCACAATTTCCAGCCGTGCGCTTCACTTCTATTCGTTGCTGTCGCACTTGAGCGAACAAAGCGATCAACGACAGCCGTTCCACCTCGTCAGAAAAAGGCACTAATTAAAAATCGATTAGCTTTGTTAATGAGGGTGAAATAGCCGCCCGCTGTGGACCTTAGCGACTTCTAACAGTCACGTCGAGACACGAGGGCGTTCAAATCTACCCGTGCGTGAAACTGAGAAATTTCTTTAACACTCTTCCTTCAAAGTCGCTAGCTTCTGGGTTGTTTGAGCCTCAGTTTTGCTACATTTCGCATTCCCCGCTGAATTGAAATTTTTTTGTTCTTTGAAATTAAGGGCTTTTTAGGAACCAGTTAAAAATTTAAAAAGCAAGCTAGCCTCCGTTTAATGGTTTAAAGTGCGAATTGGCTACGTTAGGTCTATCGAAGGTTTATTCATGTTTCTTGGACGCAAATTATTTATTTAATGAATATTTTTACTCTGTAGGTATCTACTCTATCGGTCAGGAATAATTTTTAACCCTTGTTTGAATTCAATATTTCGGAGTTCAGACCGAATTTATTTCTTTTACTAAAATTTTTCTTTGTCTCTTGTCTCTGCAGATTAAAATTTTCAGTAACAAGAACTAGAGATAGTTTTTCGCTACAAGACAAGCGTGACGCACGCGATAGTGCTCGCGCGAAGCTTGCGTGTTACGCGTGGCAATCACGCGAGATTTATTTTGCCGTCAACTTCTTTTATATTGCAAACCTTCATAATATTGTCAACTTTGACTATTTGCACTTGAGGTAAGTCTCACATCAAAATGGTTGATGTAGTCATAAAATGAAATAGAATACGTGTTGTTCCATATTTTAATTCTTCAATTTTCAGGCGAAAGCTGAGAAGTACTTGAACTAAACACTTGCAAATTAGCGAAAAAATTCGTTGAACGTTTTTTTTAACCGGAGCAAAATTCTAGTCACGTCTTCCTTGTAAAAGTAATACGCACGTCATTGATCTTAGTAATTTAGCAATTATTAGGACAACTCTCACTTGAAAAATTGGCCAAGCGATAACTTAGGACAAGAATGAAATATGCCCAGCAGTTTAATTTTTCTTATTTAATTTTCATGATTTTCGTACAAGGGAAGTTTTGACTCTACGAAAAAGCGGCGGCGTTCTGCTTTTTGGGTGTGAAACTGTTGCGTGATATTATTCGTAACTCCGCAAAAAAGACGCAAGAATATGTTCGTTTATTTCTGTTAAGTGAAAACCTTAACAAGACAGAAGTTAATCAATTTGTGATGTCGTATTTCCGTCAACCATCACCCGATACAGAACGGCTTTTATTCATGTTATTGTACAAATCCACAACAGAAACCACCGTAAGAATCTCTGGGTTAGCCGTCAAAACCGACTTCCGCCTTTTAATTCAGAAGACCCCATTCCCGTGGAACGCATATGACGTATAATACGCTTCAGACGTCGGCGTCCACGTCTTAGAAGATTAATACATCCTATTTTACGTATTTGTCTCTAACGTTTTTCATGGCCTATAGGTTGTATGTCTTCCAATATAAATTACGTCAATGCTCATTAATTTTGTGACGACCTTCATCGACCTAGCCTCCTACGTAGACATTCTTTGATAAGAGCGCAATGGCAGTCAAGTCCCGCTTTTTCCCCTCCCCTTGTTTGGCCGAACTACACTTCCGCGGGAAGAGTAAACAGAAGGGGGTAATCTGCCCCAATTTGAATTGACCAATCAGGATTCAGTAGGCGGCAAAAACTGTACCATACTGACGTCAAACTCGTGTTAACAGGAAAGGCATTGAAGTCACTGGAGACGGCTTCAAATGCGATAAACTGCGGGTGTCTTGAAAGCAAAGACCCCCTAAGATCCCTAAGACCCCCAAAGACCCCCTAAGACCCAAAAACTTGAAAACAAAGACACCCCATTTTTTTTTACATATTTTTTTGGAGGGGGTGCGAAGGAGTACTCCTCTCTCCAATACCCCCGAAAGAATCGACCATCCTTGGAAAAAATCACCTTTTTCTGCGGAATGGGGAGGGGAGGCCATTCTTGTAATTTTTCATGTGTACAATAATCGGAACAGTTTAAATTAAAAGTTAAAGTCTTCTGTTTGTACTCTCTCTTCTTTTTGTCACTTCCCCCAAAACTGTCTTTCTCTGAGGGGAAGGGGTGGAGTTTTAAAAGATGTACCACCCTCCGTTCTTAATCTCCTGTGCACGAGGAGAGCACAAGGGTGCTAAACTGACAACTGTACTGTACTCAACCTCGCCCCAGCACTCTCTCCTTTTTCTTTCCACCCGACCTAAAGAACTTGTCTTTTTCGAAGGGGGTGGAGAGGGGGAAGAGAGGGAATTTGAAAATAGATCATCTTGGATTTTACAGCGCGTTCAAAGTTAACTAAAACAGTACAATACTCTGCTTTTCAAGGCTCAATTTGTGAAAAAGCTCACTCGAATCGACACGTAACTCTGTTCAGTCTAATTTTAGCTCACTGCTGTGATTAGCAACTTTGCACAGACATCGTGAGGCCGTGAGACTTTGTGAGGGGGAGTAGCCTGGCGTTAAACATTTTGTAGCCGGTGCCAGTGCTGTGCGTTACCACACGTGACCGAAAGTATACAAGAAAGTAGATCCTGCCTGAGGTCTTGGGCAGACTAAGTCATAAATCACTTGCCAAGGAATTTATACAGTGTCACAGTACACGTCTATTTAACTTTTATTAATCGCCTTGCATCGATCTCGCCTGTACTTCCTAACTTTTGGTCGTTACTAGTTTGTAGGGATTCCGGTCCCCACGGAGAAAAGATGAGTCAAATTGGATCTTTGGGCATTATTTGATACGTAAATGTTTCAGAAAATCGGGAAATTAAGTTCCCACGAAAATAAGTAACAATAAGGTAACTGAATCACATTCAACTGCACACACACCTAGATTATACATTTTCACGAAATTCATTTTATTGATGCCTTGTGTGTGTTTTTGTCAATTGGTGAAAAAAGTTTAATACCAGACAAGGGTAAATTATCTCGCTTGCATGCTCAGGGTTGAGCTTTTCTAATCCTTGCCGTTTAAAAAGAAAAACAATTACAAGAATGGCCGCCCCTTCTCCCCTCCCGATTTTTCCCGGAGGCACTGGGGAGAGGAGTACCTCCCACCCCCCAGCTATTTCTGCATATGTCCATAGGTTTTTGGTAATAAAGCTTTAAAACATCATAATAAAACGAATTCAAAACAAGGAAGGTTAGAGGGGAGCTTATATCCGGGAGTGCTTATAACCAGATTATTTTTTTGTTTACAATAAGTATAGGGGCCTATAACTGGCTTATAACCGTGGGTGGGGGTGTGGGGTGGGGCTTATAAGCGGCAGTATACGGGTATTCACAAAAATGGATTTATAATTCCAAAAACCATATCTGATTTTCAAAAGTGAAAAATGTGAAACATTTTGTGCGCGATTTTCCTTCGCGGTCCCTTGTCACATTTGTATTTAATTTGCCGCCAAAATTGGTCGCCCGCTTCCGTCAACTCGTTCGTCGCTCGTGAGTGTCACAAGGGATCACCAGGTAGGCTAATAGTTGTGTTATTTTGAGCAAAATATGTTATTCCTTGTCAAATTAAACCCAGAATTGTCGAGTTAACTATTCGAAGAGGTCAAAACAACTTTAGCATCGTTTTTGCTGTCGTTAGCTGCCAAGAAAAAGACCGTGATTAGAAAGCTTTAGCAAACCTCGACGGTAACGGCGGGGTTGTGCCACGGGTCAGGAAATGTTTAGGGAAAATAAATTCTTCATGGTCAGGGAAAAGTCTGGAAATTGTATTTTCAGTCAGGGAAAACCGAAATAATTTAACGTGGCTGATTTTGAAATACCACTGAAGGCTGGAAGAAACACGGTGAAGAAGGAAAATTTGTTGTAAACTTAAGTTATCAATCTTAATGAATGAGAGGAAAGGACGGTTGTAAAATGAAGCTAGAAGCCGCTGTTATATCTGAAATTTTTTATTTATTTGGTCAGGGAAATTTTATTTATCAGGCAAAAGTGTGGGAATTTTGAAAAGTTATGCCTGTGGCAACCACGAAAACGAGAACGCCACCAAACAAGAGTTTTAATGAGCAGAACAATAGTCGTGCACGTGCGTTATAAATCTTTGTACATTTCTTCGCCGTCCGCTGCAGAACATTTTAAAATGAATTCAAATTTTACCTACGAATCTCGTTATACTCTAAAGTCAATTACTTTGTTTGTCACTGTCAGATCCATCGCAAAACTGAATCCGCAACACAGTGATAAATATGAAATAAAACTTTAAAAAATTAGTCGTCGTGGTTCACGTTCTTCATAAAACGCAGAATTTCACGTTGTTGCTTTGCAGAGGACGGCAAAGAAATGTACCAAGAATTATAACGCACGCGCACAGGCATTGTTCTGCCGCCGCGGATTTCGTAAACTCCCTAACAATTGAAATGACAAAGTTCTTCGTACAGTGGCTAATTGTTTACATATTTACTTGGAATTATTATCCAACTTTCATACACTGTACGAATTCGGATTTTCTGATTGGCTGATTTGTACCACGTGATACTGGGTTGTGACGAGACAACCACCCTGATGTCATTATCGTGGTGTAATAGCCGTGGTGTAAATTCAACACACCACTGTCATTACAACATGGCTTCGGTTGACTCAAATATATAGTGGCTTCAATGCAGTGTTTCTTTGTGTAGTGTATTGAATTTGAATAATAAAAATGTTAACGCACTCATTGCTCGTGAATTATGGGGATTTACCTGTACTCGTTCACTAACAATGAACTCGAAATTTTCAATACCGCACTCGGCCAAGCTTACAGAGCTGGCCCCGTTTGTTCGAAAGCCGATTAAAATAACTCGAGGTTAGCGGTTATTCTAAATTTCGTACTCCCAGGACAACTAATCGGGGGATAAAAAGGTGTTCCTGAAAACAGATTTAATCTTCGATTAACTACGCTACGATTTAACTCGGATTAAGCCGGTAAAACCGGTCTGTGGTGGGAGAAAATGGTGTAGCATTAGGGGAGGGAAGACAAAGTTGATACGAACTTGTTGTTGAATAAAAAGAGAAAGAAAGCCCACATTTTATACTTCAACCATGTTTGCTTGCTATAACAACCAATAAAAATGCTTACATTAAAATTAGAGTTCAAACATTTAAAAAAGACGACACACCGTTTAAATTTGCAAGACATGTTTCGGATACTCAGTATCCATCCACCTTTTTATTCTCCCACTCTGTTGTATCCCTTAAGTATTATGCAACTTTTTCACTGCTTTGTAAATATTATCCTACGTATTGTAATTTACACCTACTTGTTACCTACTTTATATTAAGTCACTTACTTGTAAACATCCTTTAACTGAAGATGGATACTGAGCATCCGAAACATCCGGCAAATTTAAACGGTGTGTCTTCTTTTTTAAAGGTTTGATTTCAATCTTACTGCTACGAAAATTTGGCAAAATTAGAGTTGTGATAAGAAATCTGTTCAAGATAAACACCGGGTGAAGCTCACTGAATCATGCACAGGCGGAAAATCAGTGAGCTCTTGAAAACGCTCAACGATCTAATTTTCCTCCTTACTTTTTTGTAATTTAGAAATTTAGGATAGCCTCTGTTCGGATGGGCTAATAAAGTAAGTTTGGCTAGGGGTAAATACAGAAGAGAGGAAAGCCATAAACTAAGCAAAAAAGTGAAGGCGGAGATTGATTATCTTAATTCTGCCGAATGAGATAAATAGCCTTTTCAAGAACAAGCAAGGGAACAAGAAAGGTCGACAGTAAACGAAAGTTTAACAATATTTTGTCCATAAAATAATCGCCCTCACCGCTTATCAAGCGAAAAAAGCGTTTAACTCCATCACTGATCCTTCCTTTTACATTACAGTAGCTAGTAAGATACGATTTCTACCGCTGAGAGCGGAAATGTTGAAATTTCTTGCTTCGCGCTCGTTGTGTAAAACATTTTGCGGATCGCTGAACAGCGGTCCGTCGGTGTTGTGAAAACTCGAAAAACCCGCAGGGAAACGGGGCGCGGGATGGCTCGTCCGTGAGAGAATAGTAACATCTATTTTGGAAAGTCATCAGCATGTAACCCGAATTGCTTTTCTTTCCTTACCGGGCCCGGCAAGAAAGCAAAAAAGTGACTGGAATGCATTTAAACAAGCAAAAAACAGTGTGACTCAACTTATCAGGGGTACAAAACAATCATACTTCAAGGATAAAATTAACGAAAACAAGAACAACTCCAGGAAACTCTGGAACCTTATCAAGTGTCTATCAAATGATGACGAAAGCGCTAAAAGTGGAATTGAAAATCCCACAGAAAGTGAGGAAAATATCTTGGATAAACAAAGTATTGTCGAGATTCTAAATTTGTTTTTCGTTGATTGACCAAAGAAACTGGTTGCGGCACAGGCCACTCAACAATGACGACTCAGTCACAGATCTCCCAACAATAACACAGAGGACGGTTGTAGAATTACTGCTTTCTATCCCAACCCATAAAGCCACCGGAGATGATGGCATTAGAGCCCAAATTACTCAGAATTGCTGCACCTGCAATATCACCATCGCTGTCAAAGCCACTGACCCTCTGCTTGTCTACAAAGACTTTTCCAGCTGCATGGAAGGCTGCAAAAGTCACCCCTGTCTTCAAAGGAAATGGCAGTAGGAATGATAAGAACAACTACAGACCGATTTCTCAGTATCGACTAGCCGTCTCTGGAATATCATGCCCGCCCACATCAAAAACCAACCTAACCTTACACGCTTCAAACAAATCCATTTTGAAATATTTTATGGACAGTTATAAGGAATTGGATCATTTTATCATGTAAATGTTTAATTGTTAGAATTGATCCAATGCTTTGCTTTTCAATATTTTAATGTATCTCATATCTCAGTTTTTTGATATAATCATTGCATATTTGAGAATCAGTTTCTATATTTTTAATTTTTAACAGGTAATCTTTTGTATTCTGTAAATATATTTATATGAGGGCCACTGGTTTTTCAATGATTGCCGTTTTGTGCTACCCTCAGTAAATAAAGTTGAATATTATTATTATTATTATCATTATTATTGTTATTGTTATTGTTATTGTTATTGTTATTGTTATTGTTATTGTTATTGTTATTGTTATTGTTATTGTTATTGTTATTGTTATTATTATTATTATTATTATTATTATAAAATCAACAAACTATAAGTCCGCCATTTTGATTTGTTTGTCCGCGTTTTCATCCGATTAGCCAGTTAATCCACCTCGCTAGGTTTGTTAAATTTAGCCCTTAGTTTAATCCTTGGATAATGCTAATCGAGCTTCGATCGAGGAACAGAATTTAATCGAACGATAAATTTGATTGATCTTGGGTTAGCGCTAATCGGCTTTCGAACAACTGGGGTCTAGATATCAAACTATACCAAGAATTTTGAAATAAAGCGAATTGAAGAATTTTCACGACCTTTAAATGCAAGCGTCCAAATAAACTTTTGAAAGCTATAAGTCCAAGCGAATTTGCTCTTTTGTCCTCAGAATCGGGCAGTAGCTAGTTAGAGATATAAACAACGAAAAAGTGTCTGGGAACTTTTTATTTCGAAATATTTTTTTCAGCGAGAGCGATTTTTGCACGATTACTCCGTATTTTATAAATCCTAGTTCGAAAATGTTCTCTAACGTTTCACTGAAATTGCATATGGCAAAACCCCTATAACAAATTTTAAAAGCTTATAGACCTAGCTATCAAACTATACCAAGCTTTGAGCCCGGAAACTGAGGAACAAATTAAATTAGCGAGAAACTTTGACTTGAAGCTTTCAAAAGGTGATTCGAATGTTTGAATTCAGAGGTCGTAAAACAATCGACAATTCGTTCTACTTCAAAAGTCTTGGTATAGTTTGATAGCCAGGTCTATAAGTGAGCCTTAATTTGATATTGGGGTTTTTATAGTTTAAATCGGATGTGCTACATCGCTTGGACGCGACACACCTCTTAAGGTATACGGTAACCCTCAAGTAAGCATTCTTCAGGTACCAGAGATAAAGCTTTCGAAACTCTTCCTGTATGCATGTAACGTTAGTTGCAAGGAAGACACCACATTTAGCTTTACCATCTTGACCCGAAAACCGCTTCCACTTAACTTGTCCTCTCCCAATTCTTAAAACTTGGGAATATTGTGAACCTTCGCTCCTCAGTTTCCCGCTTTCCCTCGCTTTCCCGCTAGTACTGATAGTAACATAAACAGCAGTGTATTAATTTGGGAAAAAATCCATACTTAATAAGGCTTAGACCCGCGAAGGATAATAGCTAAAGCTGTGCTGAAGTTTTTTTGACCAAGTTTAACCGTCCGCACACAGTGAAGAGAAATTTAACTTTAGCTCTACTAGTAATAATCTATGGTAAGGTCGTTACATTTTTGTTACATTTTGCGTTTAAAAGTTGTTACAATTCGCGTTAAAGAAATTGTTACATTTTGCGTCAAAAGTGGTTACATTTTGCGTTAGTTGTTACATTTTGCGACGCAAAAGTCCCTAATACGCCACGATCACTTGAACATGAACAACAACGCTTTATCTGGTCTCTAAAATTGTCAATGAAAAATTTACTTCTTCGCCCGCATTCGTCTGATTTTGAAATTACTCGCTCGATTACTCCACTCCACTCGGTCCAATTACTAATTACTTTGGAAATCTTCGGAAAGAGGTCGGAAACCTTTGGAAAATCGTCACAAAACTTCGTTATTAGTATGTTTATCTATTGTGAGGATTTTATATAATAAAAATAAAATGACATGATCGCTGGACATACGAAATTTCTCTTCTCATGTTAAAAAATATTTCACTCGTCCGCTGCGCTTACTCGTGAAGTATTTGCCATTCCGTATCTCTGCGTGGCCATGTAATATCCTCTATACATCTGACACATCTTGCAGACAGACAGTACCATACAGCGATATACTAAAAACACTCATCAATGAAATATGGCCCGAAGACAAAGAGGGTTAGGCTCTTTTTTTGCATTGCCTTTTTCATGACAGTCCCACTCTCCCTTCCTCCATCCCTGGCCACCCAATCCACCCCACTCTCACTCTCTTATCACAATCAGTTACTCAGTAGGCCACAATATGTTCGTAATTTCCAGGGTTCTTGACCCCATTTCCGCTAGAGTTTCCAGGAAACTATCAGGAGGAAGCGAATTTTTTCCGGAGTATTTTTTTTTTTGACCCTTTAATTGTGATTCACACTACTTACAAACAATGGTACGTCCACTTACACTATTTACAAAAGTAATGCAACTAGTAAAGTCAATTACATTACCGCCAAATGTTTTTATACAATTCAATTACTTACGCATTACTTACACTAATTACAATTCAATGCAGTTACAGGTGCTACTTACAATAATCCAATTTGCATAACTTACTCAACAAAACAATACGATTACCTATTTAACTTACGATACAACTTCTAACACTTACACTTCTTTCTGGAGTAAAAAATTTTATTTTCTACCTACATAAGCCACTATCATCCATTTATCTAGTAAAAGTTAAAACATTGAAAGGTGATTTAAAGTTTTAAGCCGTTTTCATTCATTAACCGATAATGAGGTCTTTACGGGAAAATCTTCAAACCTGAAACTTACACCTTGCCGTTTTGACTGAACGATAGCAAGGTCAATGAGTCGGATCAATGTGGCAAGTTGGCGGTGGGAAGGTGGCAAGATTTTCCCGTAAAAAACGAAAGTTTGAGGTTATTAAAAGCTGTTTGGCTGTTTCCTTCGTCCTGTCCGGATCGTAATTTCACACTGTGAATTCGCCGCTCTTCTGAAATTCTGGCCCGTCAGGGTAATAAATATTTGTTATTTGCTGGCTGGGAGGTCCATTTACTGCCTGTGACCGAGGTCTTGAAAATGCTGCCCGAAGTCGCATGCCTCCTGCTCGGGCAGCATTTTCAAGCCCGAGGTCAAGGTTTTTCATTTTACGGACCAGCCGGATAATAACAAGTACAAACGATTTGTAAAAAAGATCTTCGCAACGAACGAATAACTCAGATACTAGACAAAGAAAGATGAATTAAAGAACAGGGTTATTTCGAACTACTTTATGTTGGTTGCGTTTAGTTAACCAGCAAAGTTCTCCAATATTGTTTTTCCAGTGTGAAATTTCGTGCAAACTTTGGAGTTGCACCACAAAAACAATTTCTGTCACTCATTGCGAATCACTTGAGATCAGACTTTTCTACCGTAAATTGTACTGTACCGTGTATTCCACAGAAATTCTCTTAAATTATAGTAACGATCAGTGGGGTAAAAGTCGACTGAAATTTTACGGCGAGAGAAACTCAATACTACTCGTCAATTAAGTGCCAAGTTATAAACAACAAACCAAACTCTTACAACTTAAAAACACACGACTAAATTTACTAACAGCTTTCCTTACCATCTAAAAGTGAATAGAGATAAACGTCCGTTGATCAATCGTCGATGGAAGTGTAAAAAAAAGCAAACGATTACAGATTACCGCTCATTCGTTCACAAAAATAGATCAACATGACGATTCCGCCCGCCCTGAGCGGACCTGGGGCCTGTTTCTCGAAAGCCCCGGAAACTATTCGGGCCCGAAAAGCCATTTTTAGATAATCTGTATCAACAAACAGAGAGGTGTATACGCCTGAAACAACTTGTACGAAGAGAACCTCTGTTGATATTAAGAATATGTAAATAAAACAGCTCTGTAATCATAAGCTTTGAGATTTTGCTACGGCTTACTAGGAGAGAAAATTTTTTGGGACCAATCAGATTGCAGGATTTATTGAATTCCGCACTCGCACGAATTCTCACGAAGATCCACGAATTCCGCCCGCTCACTCATTGTTTTCAGTAGCCACAATAAAAAACGATAATTTTTTAAATTACTTTTTCCTTTGTTTTCTCAGGTCAATCAGCTCCTGAGCATTACGGAAGAATAATGCCCTGTAATTAGCCAATCAGCGAGCGCGTTATATCTGTTTTAAAAGCAAGCCATATGTAATATTGAGAACATCTTGACTTGTTACAAACTTCAAGTTAATTGTTTGCATTTTGTGTTAGAAATAATCATATTAGGAAAAGGTGGTAAGAAAATATTTTTAAAACAATATAATAAGCATAAAAGCAACAGTCGAGCATAATTAGGAGCATAATTGTTCGTTTTTGGAGGCGACCCTAAAAAACCAAGATGCTTCATGAAATCTGGGCAGAAGGGAAGCCTAGTAAAAAAGAGCAAAAACAATCGAGTAGGGGTCATTTTCAACCCAACCGGTAAGATTTTCCTAACCCATCCTTACTAAGTCCTTGGTTTTGTCTTTTGGCATGTCATTTTTCATGTATTGCGCATTTGTCGCTACATTCGAGATGAGAACGTAATTTCTAATCAAAATATGCTTCATTGCCTCCAGGACTAAGGAAAAAGTAAAATGTGTTTCTGTGGATTGTAAGACCAATCCAGACATCCAAGACTGTTGTTGGCAGTCCTTTATTACACCTGGAAAGACAATGCACAGTACACCAGTCAAGTTGAAAGAAGCTTCAGACCTGAAGGATTCAGAGTTAGCTCGCTAAAAGGAGAAAAGAACATTAGAACCAGAACAAGGAGAAAGGATCCTGACCAGATGAATATAAGTAAATGGAAGGAGGGGATTTACAGCATTCCAAATGATTATGAGCAGGTACATTTGATTGTATTCAATGAATATACTAACACTGTACTATTCAAATACATTACGGTACTTTAAGAAACACTGTGTAAGAGTTGTTACATACCTTAAACATAGTTTTCATCCAGCCGCAACAAAGTAAATGCTGGTGTAATACAATACAGTCCCCCTTAAGAAGCATCCGCACCCCGTGATAAGAAAAATTAACAACCAACCCAAGCAACAAGTCCTGCTTTGCGACAAGTAACAACAGACCAAAAAACAGCACAACATGGCGCAATTTAGAACAACATCATACACACATACCAAAGCATAGCACAACATAACACAACATACCACATAGCAAAACAACGTGGCACAACATGGCACAGCTAGGACTCAGGACTCTAGGACTCTAGGACTCAGCACGGCATAGAGGAAAAAAGCAAAACATAACAAAACATAGGAGAAAATAGCACAACATAACGCAACATGGTACAGACTAGCGCAAGATATCTCAAAATAGCACAATATACACAAAATAGGAGAACATAGCAGAAAATAGCACAAATGAGCACAACATAGCACAACAAAGCACAAAATAGCGCAAGATATCTCGACATGACACAACATAGAACAAAAAAAGAACACATGGGAGAAAAAAGCACAACGCAGCGCAACATGGCACAGAATAGAGCAAGATTTCTCAGCACGACACAACACAGCAATTTATAGCCCAAACTAAGAGCACATGGAAGCAAAAAGCGCAACGTAGCGCAACATAGGAGAGAATAGCGGAAAGCATCTTAGCATAACGCAACGTAGCGCTAGTATAACCTAACATAAAAAAAACTCAGGAGAAAACAGCACAACGTAGCGCAACATAGCAGAGAATAGCGGAAAATATATGAGCATAACGGAACGTAGCGCCTTTATAACCTAACCTAAGACTACCTTGAAAAAAGGGATAACGTAGTGCACTATTGCAAACAATAACGGGAACCATCTGTGCATAACGGAACGTAGCACTTCTATAACCTAACGTAAAACCACCTAGGAGAAAATGGCACAACGTAGAGCAAATAAGCAGGAAATAGCGGGACATATCTGAGCATGACGCAACGGAGCACCTCTATAACCTAACCTAAAATCACTCAGGAAGAAAAAGCACCACGTAGCGCAACATAGCAGACTATACCGGGAAATATCTAAGCATAACGGAAAGAAGCATCTCTGTAACATAACTTAAAAACACCTAGGAGAAAACAGCAGAACGCAGCGCAACATAGAAGAGAATAGCGGGAAATATCTGAGCATAACGTAACCTAGCATTTCTAAAACCTAACATAAAAACATCCAGGAGGAAAGAGCACAACGTACTGCAGCATAGTAGAGAATCGCGGCTAATATCTTAGCATAACGTAACGTAGCACCTTTATAACCTAGCCTTAAACCACCTAGGAAAGAGCAGCACGACGAAGCGCAATATTGCAAAGACTAACGGGAAATATCTAAGCATAATGGAACGTAGCACCTAACACCTAACATAAATACAACTGAAAAGAAAACAGCACAACGTAGGGCAACATAGCAGAGAATAGCGGGAAAGATCTGAGCACAACGAAACATAACATAAACTTAAAAACACCTAGGAGAAAACAGCAGAACGTAGCGGAACATGGCAAAAAATAGCGGGAAATATCTTAGCATAACTCAACGTAGCACTTCTATAACCTAACCTAAAACCCCCTGGGAGAAAATATCACAACGTTACGCAACATAGCAGAGAAGTGCGGGAAAGATCTCAGCATAACGGAAAGAAGCACCTTTATAACCAGACTAAAAACACCCAGGAGAAAACAGCAGAACGCTGCGCAATATAGCAGAAAACAGCGGAAAAAATGTCTTACAATAACGACGATAGCACCTCTATAACCTAACCTAAAACCAGCTAGGAGAAAACACCAGAACGTAGCGCAAAATTTCACACAATAGCGGGAAATACCTGAGCATCACGAAACGGAGCACCTTCATAACTTAACCTAGAACCTCCCAGGAGAAAACAGGACAACGTAACGCAACATAGCTAAGAATAGCGGGAAATATCTGAGGATCACGCAAGAAGCACCTTTATAACCTAACCTGAAACCACCCAAATGAAAACAGCATAACGTATCGCAGCGTAACGGAGAATAGCGGGAAATATCTAAGCATAACAAAACGTAAGACTTCTATAAACTAACCTAAAACCACCCAGAAGAAAACAGCACGAAGTAGCGCAACATGAAAGAGAATAACGGTAAATATCTAAGCATCACGAAAAGAAGCACCTTTATAACCTAACCTAAAACCACCCAAATGAAAACAGCACAACGTAGCGCAACATAGCAGAGAATAACGGGAAAGATATGAGCATAACGCAACGTAGCAGGTCTAAAACGTTACCTAAAACCATCTATAAGAAAGCAGCAGAACGTATCGAAACATAGCAAAGAATAAACGGAAATATCTAAGCATCACGCATCGAAGCGCAACAAGCAGAAAATAGCGGTAAATATTTAAGGATAACGTACTTCTATAACCTAACCTAAAAGCACCCTAGGAGAAAATAGCACAACGTAGCGCAACATAGCAGAAAATAGCGGAAAATATCTGAGCATCACGCAACGAAGCACCTATATAACCTGACCTACAACCACCTAAATTAAAACACCACCACGTAACGCAACATAGCAGAGAATTCCAAAAAATATCTAACAATAACGCAACGTAGCACTTCTATGACCTTACCTAAAACCATTCAGGAAAAAACAGCAGAACGTAGAGAACATAGCAGAGAATAGTAAGAAAGATCTAAGCATAACGGAACGTAGCACTTTTCTAAACTAACCTAAAACCACCTAGGATAAAACAGAAGAACGTAGCGCAACAGACCAGAGAATAACGGGAAATAGCATCACGCAACAAAGCATCTTTATAACCTAACCTAAAATCACCTAGGAGTAAATAGCACAACGTAGCGCAACATAGCAGAGAATAAAGGGAAATATCTAAGCATCAAGCAACGAAGCATCTTTATAACCTAACCTAAAATAATCCAAATGAAAACAGCACAACGTAAGGCAGCATAGAAGAAAATAACGGGAAATATATGAGCATCCCGCAAAGAACCACCTTTATAACCTAACCCTAAACCACCTAGTAGAACACAGCCCAACGTAGCGCAACATAGCAGAGAATAACGCGAAATACATTAGCATTACGCAACGAAGCACCTTTATAACCTAACCTAAAACCAAGTAGGAGAAAACAGCACAACGTAGTGCGACAGGGCAGAGAATAACGCGAAATATCTGAGCATCACGCAACGAAGCACCTTTATAACCCAACCTAAAACAACCCAAATAACGTAACGTAGCACCTCTATAAACTAACCTAAAACCACCTACCAAAAAACAGCGCAACGTAGCGCAACATAGCAGAAAAGTCTGCATGCGAGCCAAATGGCCCATCAGGCCGGAGCTTATCCCGGTTTCTGTAGCATGAAGCGACTAGGAGTATTTCTATTCCCCCCTGGATGGGATGCTAGTCCATCGCAGGGCTACCCTCAGCATTAAGATCGCCAGTACCCATTTATACACCTGGGTGGAGAGAGGCACTGTGAGAGTAAAGTGTCTTGCCCAAGAACACAACACAATGTCCCCGGCCAGGGCTCGAACCCGGACCGCTCGATCCGGAGACGAGCGCACTAACCATGAGGCCACCGCACCTCCCAACAACATAGCAACATAGCAGAGAATAGCGGAAAATATCTGAGCATCACGCATCGAGCCACCTTTGTAACCTGACCTAAAACCACCCAAATGAAACCAGCAGAACGTAGCGCAAAATAGCAGAGAATAGCGGGAAATATCTAACCATAACGGAACGTATCACTTTTATAAACTAACCTAAGACCACTTATGAGAAAACAGCAGAACGTCGCGCAACATAGCAGAGAATAACGGGAAATATCTGAGCGTCACGAAGCAAAGCATCTTTATGATCTAACCTAAAACCCCCCAAATGAAAACAGCACAACGTAGCGCAACAGAGAACAGCAGAAAATATCTCAGCATTACGCAATGTAGCAAATCTATAACCTTATTTAAAAACACCCAGGAGGAAACAGCAGAATGTAGCGCTACATAAAAAGAAATAACGGGAAATATCTGAGCATCAAGCAACAAAGCACTTTTATGACCTAACCTAAAACCACCCACCTACTATACCTTGAAACTACTAAAATAAAAACAGCACAAGCTACAACCACATAGCAAAATATAAGGTCCGATATATCAGTATGGCCATACGTAGCATTCTATCACCCAACCTTAAAACTACTAGCAAAAAAGATTTTGCGGCACATAGCAGAGAATAGAGTATAATATGTCAGCATGGCCATACAAAGCAATCTATAACCATACCTTAAGACTACCAGCAAAACACAGCACAACCTATAGCCACATAGCAGAGAATAAGGTCTATTATGTCAGCATAAACCATATGTAAGAATCTATAAAAAAAAAAAAAAATTTTGCCGCACATACCAGAAAATAGGTCTAATATGTCAGCATGGCGATACGTAGCATTCTATAACCCAACGTAAAAGCTGGGAGCAAAAAAAGACATATTTTGCCGCACATGGCAAAGAATAAGGCCTGATGTGTCAGCATGGCCATAGGTAGCATTCTATAACCCAAGCTTAAAACTACTAGGAAAAGAAGGCACAACTTTAAGACAAATTGCAGAAAATAGGTCCAATATGTCAATATGGCCATACGTAGTATTCTATAACCTAACCCTAAAACTACTAGCAAAGAGAGACAAATTTTGCCGCACATAGCAGAGACTAAGGTCTAATATGTCAGCACGGCCATACGTAGCATTCTATAACCCAACGTTAAAGCTAGTAGCAAATACAGCCAAATTTTGCCACACATAGCAAAGGATAAAGTCTAATATGTCAGCAAAGCAATACGTAGCAATATATAACCCAACCTTAAAACTACCAGCACAAAAGAAACATTTTGCTGCACATAGCAGAGAATAAGGTCTAGTATGCCAGCATGGCCATACGTAGCATTCTATAACCCAACCTTAAACGCACTAGCAAAAACGGCAAATGCGTAGCATTCTATAAACCAATCTAAAACCAGTAGCTAATAACAGCAAAATTTTGGGAGAAAGGGCAGAGAATAGGGTCCAATATGTCACTATGGCCATACGTTGCATTGTATCGCTTAGCGTTAAAACAACTAGTTTAAGACACCAAAACTTTGAGACAATTAGTAGAGAATAGGGTCCAAACCCCAACTATAACCAGAGGTAGCATTTTGTAAGCCAACATTGAAACTACTAGCAAAAACCAGCAAAACTTTGGGACAAATAGCAGAGAATAGGGTTTAAACCCTAACTATGAACATACGTAGCGTTCTATAACCCAACCTAGAAACTTCTAGCAATAAAAAGCAAAACGTTTTGACAAATAGCGGAGAATAGGGTCCAATGTGTCACTATGGCCATACGTTGAAATCTATAACCCAACCTTTAAACTACTAGAAAAAAAACAGCAAAACTTTGGGACAAATAGCAGAGAAAGGAATCCAAACCCTAACTATGACCATAGGTAGCATTCTATAACCCAACCCTAGAGTTTTTAGCTAATAAGAGCAAAACTTTGGGACATATAGCAGAGAATAGGGTCCAAACCCTAAGTATGACCATACCTAGCATTCTTTAACCAAACTTTAAGACTACCGAGCTAATAACAGCAAAACTTCGAGAAAAGTTGCAGAAAATAGGCTCCAATAGATCACTATGGCCATATGTTACATTCTATAACCTAACCTTAAAACTACTAGCAAAAAAGAGCAAACCTTTGCGACAAAGAGCAGAGAATAGGGGCCAATATGTCACTATGGCCATGCCTTGCATTGTATGACTTAGCGTTAAAACTACTAGCAAAAAACACCAAAACTTTGGCGCAAATAGGAGTGAATAGGTTCCAAACCCTAACTATAAACATACGTAGCGTTCTATAACCCAACCTTAAAACTAGAAGCAATAAAAAGCAAAACTTTAAGACAAATAGCAGAGTATAAAGTCCAATATCTTGCTATGGCCATGCTTGCATTCTCTAATCCAGCCTTAAAACTACTGGCAAAAAACAGCAAAACTTTGGGACAAATAGCAGAAAATACGGTCCAAACCCTAACTATTACCATGCGTAGCAATCTGTAACCCAACCCTAGAACTACTAGGAAAAAACAGCAAAACTTTGGGACAAATAGAAGAGAATAGGGTCTAAAACCTAAGTATGACCATACGTTGCATTCTATAATCCAACGTCAAAACTACTAGCAAAAAGCAGCAAAACTTTTGGACAAATAAGAGAGAATAGGGTCCAAACAATACGTATGACCATACGTTGCATTCTATAACTCAACTTTAAAACTACTAGCAAAAAACAGCAAAACTTAGAGACGATTACCAGAGAATAGGGTGCAATATATCACTATGACCAAACGTTACATTCTATACTCCAACCATAAAACTACTGGCAAAACACAGAAAAACTTTGGTTTAAACAGCAGAGGATAGGATCAAATTTGTCACTATGGCGCTACGTTGCATTCTATAATCCAACCTTAAAACCAGCAGCAAAAAACAGCAAAAATATGGGACAAAGAGCATAGAATAGGGTCCAGGCCATAAGTATGACTATACGTAGCATTCTATACCTTAACTTAAAAACTACTAAAAAAACAGGAAAACTTTGAGAGAAATAGCAGAAAATCGGGTCCAATATATTACTAAGGGCATACGTTGTAGTCTATAACCCAACTTTAAAACTACTAGCAAAAAAAGAGAATTTTTGCCGCACATAGCAGAAAATAGGGTCTAATATGTCAGCATAGCCATACGCAGTATTCTATAACCCAACCTTAAAACTACTAGCAAACAAAGACAAATTTTGCCGCACATAGAAGAGAATAAGGTCTAGTATGTCAGCACAGCTATACGTAGCATTCTATAACCCAAACTTTAAGCCACTAGGATAAAAAAAGATTTTCTGCACATAGCAGAGAACAATGTCAAATATGTCAGTATGGCCATAGGTAGCATTCTATAACCCAACTTTAAAACTTTTAGCTAAAAAAAGACAAATTTTGCCGAACATAGAAGAAAATAAGGTGTAATATGTCAGCATGGCCATACGTAGCATTCTATAACCCAACCTTAAAACTACTATTACAAGAAAGCACAACTTCAAGGCACATAACAGAAAATAAGGTCAAATATATTAGTATGGCCATACGTAGAATTCTATAACCCAACCTTAAAACTAGTAGCAAAATAAGAGAAATTTTGCCGCACATACCAGAGAAAATTAAGGTCTAATAAGTCAGCATCGCCATACGTAGCATTCTATAACCCAATCTTAAAACTACTTGAAAAAAGACAAATTTAGCCGCACATAGCAAAGAATAAGGTCTAATATGGTAGCATGGCTATAAGTGGCATTCAATAACCCAACCTTAAAACTACTAGCAAAGATAAGACAAATTTTAACACACATAACAAAGAAAAAGGTCTAATATGTCAGTATGGCCATATGTAGCATTTTATAACCCAACCTTAAAACTACTAGAAAAAAAAGACAAATTTTGCTCCACATAGCAGAGAAAAAGGTCTAATATGTCAGTATGGCCATACGTAGAATTAAATAACCCAACCTTAAAACTACTAGCCAAAAAAGACACATTTTGCCACAAATAGCAAAAAATAAGGTCTAATATGTCAGCATGGCCAGACGTAGCATTCTATAACCCAACCTTAATTAAAATTACTAGGAAAAGGAAGCACAACCTTAAGGCACTTAGCAAAGAATAAGGTCTAATATGTCAGGATGACCAGGAACAGAACCCAACTTTAAAACTACTAGCAAAAGAAAGCCCAACTTTAGGGGACATAGCAAAAAAAGGTCCAATATGTCCGTATGATGATTCGTAGCATTCTATAACCCTACCTTAAAACTAATAGCAAAAAAAAGAAATTCTGCCGCACATAGCAGACTGAGAATAAGGTCTAATATGTCAGCATGGCCATACGTAGCATTCTATAACCCAACCTTGAAAATAGTAGCAAAAGAAGACACATTTTGCTGCACAGAGCAAAGAATAAGGTTTAGTATGTCAGCATGGCCATAGGTAGCATTCTATAACCCAATCTTAAAACTACTAGCAAAAAACACCAGAAATTTAAGGCACATAGCAAAGTTTAAGGTCTAATATGTCAGCCAAGCCATAGATAGCATTCTATAACTTAACCGTAAAACTACTAGAAAAAGATAGGGCAACTTTAAGGCACATAGCAGAAAATAAATAAGGTGCAATATGTCAGTATGGCCATACGTAGCATTCTATAACCCAACCTTCAAACTAGTAGCAAAAAAGAGAAATTTTGCCGCACATAGGAGAGAATGAGGCCCAATATGTCAGCATGGCCATACGTAACATTCTATAACCCAACCTTAAAACTACTAGCAAAAGAAAGCACAACTTTAAGGCACATAGCAGAAAATACGGTCCAGTATGTCAGTATGGCCATACGTAGCATTTTATAACCCAACCTTGAAAGAACTAGCAATAAAAAGAGAACTTTGGCCACACATAGCTGAGAATAAGGTCTAATATGTCAGCATGACCATACGTAGCATTCTATAACCCAAGTTAAAAAATACTAGAAAAAAAAAAAGACAAGTTTTGCCGCACATGGCAAGGAATAAGGTCTAGTATGTCAGCATGGCCATAGGTATAATTGTATCACCCAATCTTAAAACTACTAGCAAAAGAAAGGACAACTTTAAGGCACATGGCAGAACGTAAGGTGCTATATGTTGAGACTACTAGCAAAAAAAGACAAAATTTTCCTCACATGGCAGAGTTTAAGGTCTAATATGTCAGCATGGCTTTATGTAGGATTCTATAACCTAACCTTAAAACTACTAGAAAAAGAAAGCACAACTTTAAGGCACATTGCAGAAAATAAGTTCTAATATGTCACCATGGCCATACGTAGCATTCCATAACCCAACGTTAAAACTACTAGCGAAAAAGACAGCTTTTGTCGGAAATAGCAGAGAATAAGGTCTAATATGTCAGCATGGCCATACGTAGCATTCTATAACCCAACCTTAAAACTACTAGCAAAAGAAGGCATAATTTTGGGGCGCATGGCAGAAAATAAGGTTCAATTTGCCAGTATGGCCATACATAGCATTCTATAACCCAATCTTTAAACTACTGGCACAAAAAGACATATTTTGCCGTACATAGCAGAGAATTAGGTCTAATTTGTCAGCATGGCCATACGAAGCATTCTATAACCCAACCTTAAAACTAATAGGAAAAGACAGAACAACTTTGGGTCACATAATATTATACTATGGCCCTACGTAACATTCTATAACCCAACCTTGAAACTACGAGCAAAAAACAGCACAACCTGGGGTACAATGGCAGAGAATAGGGTCTAATATGTCAGCATGGCCATACGTGGCAACGTAGCGCCCTATAACAGAGAATAACGGGAAATATCTAAGAATAACGGAACGTAGGACTTCTATAAACTAACCTTAAATCACTTAGGAGAAATAAGCACAACGTAGCGCAACATAGCAGAGAATAACGGGAAATATCTGAGCATCACGCAAGAAGCACCTGTATAACCTAACCTAAAACCGTCCAAATGAAAACAGCACAACGTAGCGCAACATGGCAGAGAATAGCGGGAAATATCTAAGCATAACGGAACGTAGGACTTCTATAACCTAAACTAAAACCACCCTAGGAAAAAACAGCAAAACGTGGAGCAACATAGCAGAGAATACTGGGAAATATTTAAGCATAACGTAACGTAGCACTTTTATAACCTAACCTAAAAGCACCTAGTAGAAAACAGCACAATGTAGCGCAACATAGCAAAGAATAGCGGAAAACATCTAAACATAATGGAACGTTGCATTTTTATAAATTACCTAAATGTACCCAGGAGAAACCAGCGCAACGTAACGCAACATTGCAGAGAATAACGGGAAATATATGAGCATAACGCAACGTAGCACCTTTGTAACCTAACCTAAAAGCACCTAGGAGAAAACGGCACAACGTAGCGTAAGATAGCAGAGAATAGCTGGAAATATCTGAGCATAACGCAACGTAGCTCTTCTACAACCTATCCTAAAAACACCCAGAAGAAAACATCTGAACGTAGCGCAACATAGCTGAGAATACGGAAATATCTGAACGTAACGCAGCGTAGCACTTCTATAACCTAACCAGCACAACGTATCGTAACGTAGGGCTAATTTTATTTGTTAATATGGGCAGCAAAACTACCAAGCTTCTACATAAAATGTTTTTAGACCAGAAAAGTTGCACGTCGTTTTCAGATGGCGGCCATTATACACTAGCATGGCCGATGTTTGACTAATTTTTTTACCCATTAAAAAGATGAGATTCTACTATTGAAAGATGAAGTTTTAGGTGACAGTTTTATATCTTGATATCCACACAAAAGCAACCAATCTACTACACAAAACGTTATTAGACGAGAAAAGTTGCAGTTTGTTTGAAGACGGTGATCATATTACACTAACATGGCCGATGCTTGGCATCATTGTCTTTTTCATCCGTTTAAGAGGTGGGATTCTGCCATCGAGAGATAAAGTTAGGTGACAGTCTTAGATCTTGATATCCACCCCAAAACTACTAAGTTTTCTATATGAAAAGTTATTAGACCAGGAAAGTTGCAATTGGTTTGTAGACGGCGGCCATATTACACTAAGATGATCTTTGTTTGATATCATTAGATATCTACCATTAGATTTACTTATCATTAGATTTTTAACGCCTTAAAAAGATGGGATTTTACAATCGAGAGATAAAGTTTTAAGTGACAGTTTTACATCTTGACATCCACAGAAAAACTACCAAGCTATTACATAAAAAGTTACTAGACCAGAAAACTTGCACATCGTTTAAAATGGCGCAAATTTTACATTAATATGGCCGATATATGACATCATTTATTTGTTCGCCCGTTTAAGTTCTGGGATTCTACAATCGAGAGATGAAGTTTTAGGTGACAGTTTTACATCTTGCTATCCACATAAAAACTACAAAGCTACTATATAAAAAGGTATTAGACCAGAAAACTTGCACATCGTTTAAAATGGCGCAAATTTTTAAGATGTCAGTTTTAGATGTTGATATCCACACAAAATCTACCAAGCTACTACAGAAAAAGTTATGAGACCAGAAAAGATGCACTTTGTTTTCAAGATGGCGGCCATATTACGCTAACATGGCCGATGTTTGACAACATTCTCTTTTTCACCCGTTTAAGAGATGGGATTCTCCCATCGAGAGATGAAGTTTTAGGTGACAGTTTTATATTTTAATATCCACGCAAAAACTACCAAGCTTCTACATAAAAATTTATTAGATCGAAAAAGTTGCACTTTGTTTTAAGATGGTAGCCACATTACACTTACATGGCAAATATTTGAAATCATTTTTTTTTACCCGCTGGCCGAGATGGGATTCTACCATCGAGAGATGAAGTTTTGGGTGGCAGTTTTAGATCTTGATATCCACACAAAAACTACCAAGCTACTACATAAAAGCCGCATTTCGTTTTAAGATGATGGCCACATTGGATTAACATGGCTGTTGGTTGATATCATCCTCTTTTCCACCCGTTGAGCACATGGAGTTCTAACATCGAGATATTTATTTTTTCAAGTGTGACTCACTGTGTTGCGTGGGTAAACTGTCTCGTTGGGGTTTGGCTTTTTGGACTGGATTATTAACGCTCAATTTACTTATTAAAAGCGTCTTTGTTAAATTGCTGGATTTTAGCAGTATAGACGAATTTCTCATTTAAGAGGCCAGGAATAATTAGTCTAAAACCAATTTCAAATTGTGGTACAATAGCTCACTTACTCTCTTGCGCATGTTAAATAATCTTAAATTTTATTTGTATTGAAACACAAAAAAAATCAGAAGTCACTTAGTCTAAAACAAAGATTTTAACCTACATTAGCGCTATGTTATTTTTTGGAGCAAAAATATCTTATAATACCTTACGTCTAAACTTTTGGACTTTGCTGTCATAACGTTCTACATTTAAGGACGGTGCCTACTTTTGTTAGTGCGCACACGTTCTGCGCATCACGCAAGCCATGGTTTAGCTCCACACGCGTGCTGGGGCTGACATTTGACGCAATCAACTACGCTATCACGTACACGACTAAAATGAACACAAAATTTTCCTACTGTGACCAAATCAGGTTTAATGAACCTGTGCTTAAACCAGGAACACCAGAATAGCAGCATATCGCTAACCACTAACTGTTTACGTCTTCCAGCTAAAAACCTAGCTATCGAAAATTATTCTGAAATCCAACTGTAAACATGTACCTGCAGATGGCGTAGTGCGCGTGCAAAACAAGTGCGAGATACGCAAATGTCTTACTTACTGGAGAGGTGACAGGAAAAAATGTAACGGGCACCGTAAAAGTTTTCAAAGAAAGATCAATAGCTTTAAAAGACGCGTGGTTACCCCTATATTTTATGTTATGAAATGGAAGGGGCAAGTCTATTCAACACGTGATTAGTTTCTGGTTGTGAGCGAAAGGTATTTAGAATGTATTTTAGCTGAACTAGAGGAGGGCTGTCAGATACGCTAAAAGCGCTTTTGCAATGATTTTGTTATTAAAAACATATCAAAAATGTTTTTTGTTACCATTTGCCATGTAGTTTAAAGATCTTTTTAAATATGTTTGCTTTTCTGTATGTAAAGGCGAATTCTATGAAAATCTGTGAAGAAATATCCTTTCCTCCCTTTTACAGGAAAATGCTGACGTCGGCATTTTTGTTGAGATTCAAGGCTACCTATCTCGAAAAAATGCGTGGCTACCCCCATTTTTCTTTGTGGATTCCAATAGCCCTTGCAAAGATCTACTTTTCCCGCGTGGTCTTAATCTCGCGCAAAAACCTTTGCAATTAGTAGGCACCGTCCTTAAAAGAAGATCTACCCTGAATCAATCCTCTTCCTATTGAACTAAAACCCCCTGAAACAATTAAAAGATAGCCCAAATTCTGGAATCGCAATTTTTGCAAGTTTCCTACCACTCGGCCCACTCCGTTTAAAACCAACATAAAATATATAATAATAGATATCATTCTGTGTTGTTAGAGATTCGAGTTTGCAGCTACATTTTCCAAATTTCCGTCATGCGTTAGCTTTTTGGACAAATTTCTTGCACAAATATACTCTTATTGACAGTAAACTTTCACAAAGATCTTTTCTCTAGACTTCATACCCACAGCAGAAAGGTTATTCAAAAACTGTTTAACAACGCTGTAAGACAATCTTGACAGATATAAGCCGACCTTTCCTTAACTTGAATTCAAGGTAACCCTTCGCCATCCACGCCACTGTTGCGTGAAGTACGCCCGAACGATTGAGATCCACACTTTCTCCGACCAATAAATGAAGCGACAGTTACAAGCTTCCATTAATATTTTCCCTGATCAACAAATTAACCAGAAGTTTTAACAACCATTTAATCTCAGTTAATTATTTGAACTAACAGTTTCATTTTTTAGCATGTAACACTTGGATTCACGTAACACGTTGTCCTAGAGATGTCAAACAATATATGTCCTCGAAAAACAGTAAAATTTCGATGGGAAGTGAACAGATGATCGACCAACCCCTAATTTACATAACCTGATCCCCCACTTCAACCGGTAATATGCTTACGCTAGCACGGGTTAAAAATGAAAGCCGAAATCAACACCCTTAATTAAAGGATGAGAAATATCACATAGTGAAATACGAACACACCACAGGGTAAGCCTTTGAAAAGCAGTGATATATACATGTTTAACTTAAGTTACCAAACGTCTGTTTATGGAGACGAAATGTAGAAGTGAAAATTTAATTTTTGGCTAAATATGATACAAAAGTTTATTTGCTTTTAAGTAAATGTTTTCACAAAATCGTTGTAATAGCTCATTTAGCGTCTCTGACAGCCTCCCTCTGGTTCAACTAAAATACAGTCCAAATACCTTTTGCTCACTACCCGAAACTAATGACGTGTTAAATAAGCTTGCCACTTCCGTTTCATAACATAAAATATAGGGGTAACCACGCGTTGTTTTATGTTATTGACCTTTTATGAAAACTTTTATGGTGGCCGTGAGATGTTTTCCTGTCACCTCCCCAGTAAGTAAAACATTTGCGTGTCTCGTACTTGTTTTGTGCGCGCACTACGCCAGCTGCAGGTACATGTTTACAGTTGGATTTCAGTTTAACAAATTGATGTCAGTTTTTATGCGTCTGTCGTCTTATTGATGATAAATTGCGTCATAACATTATCAAAGTGGCTGTGGAACCACGAGCCACAGGCGAACGGTTCAGCAGTAAACTTTGACAATGTTATGACGAAATTTATCATCAATAAGAGGACAGACGCATAAAAAACTGACGTCAATTTTTTTTACAATAACAAGACCCCAAAATGGTCAAATGCCGGGAATAAATGAGTCGAAAAGATGCCGTAAGTAAAGATAAGTGAATTTTATTCAAAATGACGCTAGCATCGTTAATAGCTTTTCTCAGTTTTTGGCTACTTAAAAAAGTCCGTTAAATCTCATTGGTTAAAAAGTTCACAGTTTGAAAGCTAAAAGTTGAACTAAACTTGAGAGCTTACATAAATTAAAATTTTATCCGTCTGTACTCTTATTGATAATAAAAATGAGCCAATCAGCGCGCGAGAAGTTAGACAGTTATTGTAAAAATAATTTTCGACAGATAACAGCTTGGTTTTCAGCTGGAAGACGTTAACAGTTGGTGGTTAGCGATATGCTAATTATTCTTTTACGCTGATGACACTGTGACTTATTACTCATCGACTGATCTGCTCGACCTTGAAAGGAAGTTAAATTGTGATTTGGCTACAATTTCCAATTGATTTTCAAGTATTCTCCTAACCCTTAATATTTCTAAATGCAATTTCGTTATTTTTGGTAACTCACGGAAGTTTAAACTGGTTAATGACGTTTCTCTAAAAGTAAACTCCACTGCTATTGATAGGTCTGACTTGTTAGATCACGCAATTTTAGGCAATTTCAGCACTGATCAAATGGTCATAGAATTAACTAAAATATCACAGAAACGGCTCAAAACTATAGAAGATCTCAAACAAAACACAGGAAAGCCAAGAAAGGACATGGATGGACCAAACTGGAGAGGATTAAAATGGATTGCATTTGGGTAAATTTGAGAAACGTTGGCCCACCTTTTTTCTAATTTATCTCAGTTTATATCAAAATGTGTTTTACACAGCTGGAAAATCATTCTCAATTGTTACGTGAACGTGATTTTGCAAACAAAAGACTTTTGCTCTACCAATTTGACGTTTAGAGCTCATAATTAACAAAATTAAACAAAATTATCTAAAGTAACGTGACCTAGGCCCTGTATTGTGGAGTGGTTATAAACTAAACTATGTCTTAGTCCGAGCACATTGATACTATCGGTACAAAGATCAATCAAAAGATTGGAATAATAAAGAGACGACGAAATCTTTTGCTTTTACATCCTAAGCTAACATTATACAATTGCTTAATCATCCCACTGTTTGACTATGGTGACACAGCGTGGGGTGACAAAAATAACGACACGCTCATGGGTCAGCTGCAAGTTCTCCAAAACAAGGCAGCCAAGGTCCTGCTTAATTTACCACCAAGAAGTTAATCAGCCGAGGCACTAAATCGTTTGGACCTTGAAATCTGGAGGTCCCTGGTTCAAATCCTCCACCCTACCGCTATCTGGATTTGTTCTCGGTAGCCCCGAGTTCAACTCCTCGGCCGCGTTGTGTAAATAGCCAACTGGTCAGCCTCCCACCAGTTGGGATTCTTAATAGTTTATGTTATATTTGAAATATTTGTTTCTTTATGTACAGTGTCCCCAATTAGCACGTTAGTGCTAAATACATCGACACTTAAATAAAGTTATTATTATTGTTATTATTATTATCATTATTATTATTATTATTATTATTATTATTATCATCATCATCATTAGAAAAGTCTGATTTCGACTAATGGCAACGACTGACAGAAATTGTTTTTGTGGAACAACTTCAAACTTTGCACGAAATTTCACACCGGAAAAATAATTTTGAAGAACAACTGGTAAACTAAATGCAACTAACATAAAATAGTTCGAAATAAATCTGTTCTTTACTACATCTTTCTTTGTCTAGTATCTGAGTTACTCTCTCGTTTGCGCGTTAGATTTTTTACGAATGGTTTGTAGACGGCGTGTAAGCGGATTCAATTTTTTAACGAAGACTAGTGAGTAGCACAAGGGAAGACTTCTTGTAGTTGTAAAGTTTTTCGTTTGTTTCCGACACGTTTCGTCTCTATCTGAGACTTCTTCAGGGAATGATTACAACTAACATTGAACAGCATATATTGAGTTTGAGTTTTTTTAAATGCGCCCAAAAAACTTTATTATAATTATTATTATTATTATTATTATTATTATTATATAGCACATAAGCGTGATTAAGTTGAACTTCCCATGGAAGTGAATAACTGCTGAAACATGCTGTAAACGGACGTTACAAGAAACGCCTTAATGCATATGTTATTGCGTGTTGTTATATTTTTGGGGCCATATGATTAGCGTTAATCGTTTGGCCCCCAACAGATGTATTTTTTATTAATTTTTGTCGACTGTCCAAATTTAAAATAAATTGGATACCTTATTACAAGAAATTAACGCTTCATGTTTTGAAATTCTCGATAATTTAATTCGCGTTAATTTATGCAAATGTTAATTTCTGTGCTGTTAATTAAGTTGCGCCTTAATTTCCGTGACGCTAATTACCATTATTTTACCCCAAATCTGCAACACGCTCTAGACATTCTTGACACAGCCAAACAATAAATTTTATTCGCGCACTTTACATTTCACATCAATCTTTCACATTAGTAAATCGTTTACTGTACTTCAACTGAATTTTGTTCGTTTTCGCTGTCAGCTTTACAGTTTTAAAATAAATTCGTTCCTGTTCTCAACAAATTCTGGGGTTTTTTTTGGTGTAGCAGACGCGTTAATTTCCCTCTTATTAAAATTTTGCCCCCTCTCTCGTGGTAATTTCCTGTATTGGGAAGCAAATTTACCTTCAATTCGCGTTAATTAACACGAGCGTTTTTGCTCGAACGTTAAGTTTAGCTTTGAACAAACTGTCCAATCTGAGAAAAATCTGGATACTTTCCATCAACCAATCAAATGTCACGATAAATAAAAGAACCGAGTATAAACATGTTATTAGCCGGCTTAGGGTCGGTCCGTATGGGGAAAAACTGTGACCCCGGTCTTGAAAATGCTGCCTGAGGCCTGTGGCCTCAGGCAGCATTTTCAAGACATCGGTCAAGTTGTTTCACTATACGGACCTCTCAGCCGGCCAATATCATATGTGTCTTATTTTCTTTCAATATTATTAACAGCGATGTGGCTAAGTCGGTCTTGTCCCATTGAATATTAAAAATGTCTGAATGTGCGGAAGCGCGCAGGAATTGTGGCCAGGATGGAGGCAACTTTATATAGAATAGATAAAACGTCGGAGACCATTTTGATGCATGGTTTTTACCTACACGGCTGTTTTTTTTCTCTAGCATTGGTCCCTGCAGTCGTAGTTTTCAAAGATTGACTTCTCACGTGATAGCATTTCACTATCCACGCCGCATAAATATGATACAGTTTGCATGTTGCTGCGGCTTGGAAAACAGATATCTTCAACATTGAGAAAAACAATTTTGGCGCGCGCAACAATTACGACTTGTCTTAGCTATCTGCAACATCCTGTGCAATAAAGGTAACAAAAAAGTAACGTGTTTTTACTATCTACAACATTGTGCGACACATTTTTGCGTCAACTGTCTAAACAACACGCAAGGACTCAACCTCGGCGTGTACTCTATCTTCAATATTGCATGCGGTACTTTTAGCTTGTCTTGATTATGTGCAACTTCTCAAGGTGCTTTTCCCTCTGTTGTCTATTATCTGTTACACTGCGCAAAGTGGCCTTCCACAGTTATCAGCTGTTTCATTTTTCCTTGTTAAAACGCAGTTTACTCCCAAACGAAACTCACCAGGTATTTCTTAGTATAGAGGTACTGACAGTTAAGGCAACATTTTTTATACCCGTGTTAAAAACAAAACTTGTCTTTTCCCTTTTCCCTCTCCGTTTCTCCAGCTAAGTTTTTGTGGGCCTATGCATAAGGCCCGCTAAGTCAGAGCAAATATCTATGTATACGGGATGACACGTAACTGACCTTCCGGATCGTATTTTGCCCTATAGGTAGACTGGGTACTAGCATTCGCTGGGTCCATTGGCAGCGTTCTGCGTTTAATTTGGTGGGCGTATCGTTTCATATCGTGTTGTCTGCGCCCTTATTTTGTTTTTAAGTAATTCTTGTACAGCTTACTTTTATCTTTCTAGTAGTTGCCTACTCGTAAGGCTAGAATACGTCAACCCAATGCAGTGCTGGAATAATTTCTCCTCTTTAACAGGTCATGGTGTGTCCGTTCAACTCTTCATTTTGGCCGGACAAGCTAAATGCCGGGCTTGGTTGGTCCTCGGTCTTGTGCTCAAGATCTCGAGCACAGCTTTTCCCACTACGGACCGAGGTATGTATGATTCATAGCTAAAATGAACACGATTTCCAACATGGCGGGATACATGGCAGTTCATATAATATGAACATATTTTGACGCTGAAGCTGTGACGAAGAGGCCTTTGTGATATCAGTTGAGTTTTGAAAGGTATTTCCCTTCGCCTGGTTTGATTTGGGTGCAAAGGAAAGTAGCTGCAGCGGCTGCAAAACACTGAAACAGAAACCACGTTTACAAACGCTCACCGCCGACAACAGCCTGGCAATTCTTAGCTAATGCAAGACTCCTACCCGAGGTAAACTAAAACATATTAGTAGAATTCTACCTAAACACTAACGCAAATGCTGCAATCTGTTTGGCTAAGCCATTGCACTCTATCAGCCATTAGTGTGCAGTGGCTAGAGGTCGTCTTCAAAATTGCGACGTTTTTTTCGTTTTTCCAAAGTTTTGGAGGAACATTTTGATGCAAATGGCTAATTAAAATCCCTGAGATTACTTTAAAAAGGACATTTACGGTTTCGAGACTAAAAAAAACCTGGAATTACTGAAGAAATGATGCGCGCGAGTAGACAACTGCAATTTCAAATGACAATTCAATCCAAGCGATCTTTCTAAGGTAATATTAGAATTCTACTAAAACAGTTATATTATTCGCTGATTTCTTTGAGATGATAGTTGATTCAGCCGCAGGCTTCATTAACTATCACCTCATAGGAATCGCGAGCTCATACATGTAATCTAATTGTTAAATAGATTGCTGTTTGAGAAAATTTTTCTACAGGTCTTTTCTCACTTTTTATTGCGTAAGTAAGCATTTAACTTGGCTGAATAAAATGCTCCAAATGCTTTTTTCTTCATACCCACAGGAAATTTAAATTTCTAACATTTGGCATGCACGCTGTTGCTTTGAACAGGAATATCAGAAAGTAGGCTTAATGTTTGCTTGAATTTTTTTTGCACAAAAGTAAATTCGAACCCTTTGAAAGATGCCTAAAAGATGCCTTGAGGTGCTAAAATTATTGGGACCGCGTGCAATTTGCATAATATCATGGATGACAAATTACTCCTTATTTTGGTGCGAAATTTTAGCGTCAATTGGTAATTTCAAATGTGAAATTTCAAATTTACCATGGCAATGTTTGGCGCGAAATTTCTCGATACAATAAACAAGATAAAACCCAGAATTATAAAACTAATTAATTATTTATTTAACTATTAATTGTTTGTTTATAAAAGGCTAAAAGTTACTAAAATTTTAAAAACCAAGACGTTTTTGACCGTACGGTCATCATCAGTGGTACATGATGAAAATTTATATACAACTTGGTTTTGTACGATTAAGGTATTCCTGAGGAGAACAGTTTTGCAATGAAAGAAAGTACTTGTTTGTTTAGGGTTAGTTTCTCCCAAGTAATTAGCAGCCCTTCCATTATTTTCCTCCGAAAAGTGGTTTTCTCGGTGAACGCAATGTTCCATGTGTATGTGTGGGTTGGGTGTTTTGCGAGGTGACGGTTTGGACTCGTGAGACTTGTTTTCGTGTTCTGCCTTTTGTATTGCGAATTTTCTTTTTGTTCCCTATGTAGGTTTCACCACATGTGCACTCAGCACAATAGATGACATTTGATTTGTGCCGGTTTATTATCTTTGAGATTGAATTGGTCACCCATGATATTAAAACATGGTCAGATGGTATACTCGTTAAATTAAGAAAATTAGTATTGGAAAATCTAATGATCTGACAAGCGAGATTAGGAAATAATTTCATGCATAATTTTTTAAATTATTCTGATAATTTCCCTCGATTGACGGCTTACAAAATTATTAGAATTTTGCCAAAACCCGCGTGAAATTATTTGCTAATCTCACTTGTCATCATCTGCGCAACGGATATTTTTTTTGTAACAAAAGCTCATTATGGGGTCAGTGGGTTTTGTGCAAAAACAAGTAACTGACGTGTCCCTTCAGTTAAAACTGCTTTGTATCAAGTTTTGCAAAGTCTTTCATTTTTGTGAAAAATAAAATGCTTGGGGTATCTGGTATTTAAAAAGGTTTTTTCCAGTGTTTTGATGAAGAACATGAGTAATGCAAATTCATTTCTAAATGCAGGCTACCTCAATTGTTGTATTTCTCACACAGTAAGCAGGTTTCTGGAAGTTTCACGCAAAGATGACAATATTGAAACACGCCGCTAGGAAAACCGAGTGTTTTCTGCATACGTAATGTCTCGCAAACGAAGCAAACTTAACCGGAAAAATTACGGGACATTGCTACGCATACCTAAACAAAACTGCATGCAAAATTTGGAGTGTTTTCGACAAAGTTCACTTTAAAGCAAAATACCTAATGCTCTTTTTCAGCCGAGCCCTTCAGATAAACGAAGCCAGGGCCTTTGTTATGATAAACCGAGCCGATCCTTCGTTATGATAAGCCGAGGCCAGCCTTTGTTATGAGTCAAAATCTCTCCTCGGTTTATTACAACAAGGGATCGGCTCGGTTTATCATAAAAAAGCCCAGCTTCGTTTGTGTGCACGGTTCGGTGGGCAAAGGGCGTTAGGTATTTTGTTCAAAAGCGAACTTTGTCAAAAACGCTCCATATTTCACGTGCGTTTTTTTTAGGTGTGAAACAATGTTCTGTATGTGTTTTTGCTGAAGTTTGCATCGTTTTTGAAATATAATCTATGCAAAAAACATATTATTTTGTTGTCACGTCAGGGCGAGACCGCAAGGATGTTCATTTTACTTAAAATACAGCAAAATGTGGATTTCTCGCAACGCGTAACCTTAAAAATTATTGATTAAAGGCCAAAAACGGTTAAGATGTTGATTTTACGCTAACGCGTGACCATAAGGACTTTGATTTAACTTACAAAATAGCAAAAAGTTGAACGCGTGACGGCAAGGATATTGATTTCACTTAGAAAACAGCAAAGTATCAATTTCACATAACGCTCAAAAATGTTAATTTCAGGTCAAAAAAAGTTAAAATGTTGATTTCACGCGAACGCTTGACGGCAAGGATGCTGATTTCACTTAGAACACAGCAAAATGTTAATTTCACGCAGCGTAAAAGCCTTTAAATGTTAATTTTAGGTCAAAAGAAGTTAAAATGTTGATTTCATGTGCACGCGTGATAGCATGCATGTTGATTTCACTTAGAAAACAGCAAAAGGTAATTTCACGCAACGTGGAAGATAAAAAATGTTAATTTCAAGTCAAAAAAGGTTAAAATGTTGATTTCATGTGCACGCGTGATAGCAAGGATGTTGATTTCACTTAGAAAACAGCGAAATGTCAATTTGACGCGACGCATAAGCTCAAAGTGCGTTAAAATATTGATTTTACGAGAACGCGTGACGGTAAGGATGTTGATTTCACTTAGAAAACAGCAAAATGTTAATTTTGCACGACGCATCGGCTGAAAAATGTTGATTTCAGGTCTAAACGGGTTAAAATGTTGATTTAACGTGAACGCGTGACGGCAAGGATGTTGATTTGACTAAAAAAAAACAGCAAACAGTCAATTTCACGCTACGTATAAGCTCAAAATTGTTAATTTTAGAGCAAAAAAGATTAAAATGTTGATTTCACGTGAACGCGTGATGGTTAGGATGCTGAATTCACTTAAAAACAGCAAAATCTCAATTTTGCGCGACGCATCAGCTCAAAAATGTCGATTTCAGGTCTGAATGGGTTAAAATGTTGATTTCACGTCAACAAGTGACTCTAAGGATGTTGCTTTCCCATAGAAAACAGCAAAATGTCAATTTCACGCAACGCATAAGCGTTAATTTGGCTAATTTGGTTAATTTCATTAGAACGCGTGACCGCAGAGATGCTCTTTTCACATAAGGAAACTAAAATGCCAAAGGCTCTAGCAACAGTAATCACAGTCCCAGGGACTCTAAACTAACTCCTAATGGCCTTGGTTTGAAGAGAAATGGAGACAGGTAAAACGATCGCACACTCGGTTTCAAGCTCTTAGGCCAAAACATAGCCCCACTTCATTTCAAGACCGAAAGGGTAGCCGAGACGCCTTACGCCCATCGTGATTCTGACCAACTTTGAATCGACTTCCCGGAACTTGGGGGATATTTTCCAGTCCCAGAGACTCTAAACTAACTCCTGATGGCCTTGGTTTGAAGAGAAATGGACACAGGTAAAACAATCGCACGCTCGGTTTCGAGGTTTTAGCCAGAAATATAGCCCCACTTCATTTTAAGACTGAAAGAGTACCCGAGACCCCCTTTACGCGCATCGTGATTTTGACCAACTTTGGCTCGATTTCCCGGAACTTGGGGGATATTTTCCAGTCCCGGGGACTCTAAACTAACTCGTGCATGCCTTGGTTTGCAAAGAAATGGACACAGGTAAAACGATCGCACGCTCGGTTTCGAGCTTTTAGGCCGAAATATAGCCCCACTTCATTTTAAGACTGAAAGAAAAGTCGAGACCGCCTTACGCGCATGATGATTTTGACCAACTTTGGCTCGATTTCCCACAACTTCCGGGATATTTCCCAGTCCCGGGGACTCTAAACTAACTCTGTATACGTTGGTTTGCAGAGAAATGGACAGAGATAAAACGATCGCACGCTCGGTTTCGAGGTTTTAGCCAGAAATATAGCCCCACTTCATTTTAAGACTGAAAGAAAAGTCGAGACCGCCTTACGCGCATGATGATTTTGACCAACTTTGGCTCGATTTCCCACAACTTCCGGGATATTTCCCAGTCCCGGGGACTCTAAACTAACTCTGTATACGTTGGTTTGCAGAGAAATGGACAGAGATAAAACGATCGCACGCTCGGTTTCGAGGTTTTAACCAGAAATATAGCCCCACTTCATTTTAAGACTGAAAGAGTAGCCGAGACCCCCTTTACGCGCATCGTGATTTTGACCAAATTTGGCTCGATTTCCCGGAACTTGAGGAATATTTTCCAGTCCCGGGGACTCTAAACTAACTCGTGCATGCCTTGGTTTGCACAGAAATGCACACGGGTAAAACGATCGCACGCTCGGTTTCGAGGTTTTAACCAGAAATATAGCCCCACTTCATTTTAAGACTGAAAGAGTACCCGAGACCCCCTTTACGCGCACCGTGATTTTGACCAACTTTGGCTCGATTTCCCGGAACTTGAGGAATATTTTCCATTCCCGGGGACTCTAAACTAACTCGTGCATGCCTTGGTTTGCAAAAAAATGGACACAGGTAAAACGATCGCACGCTCGGTTTCGAGCTTTTAGGTCGAAATATAGCCCCACTTCATTTTAAGATTGAAAGAAAAGTCGAGACCGCCTTACGCGCATGATGATTTTGACCAAATTTGGCTCGATTTCCCGGAACTTGGGGGATATTTTTTGCAGTTGCGAGGACTCTAAACTAACTCGTGTTGGCCTTGGTTTTCAGTGAAATGGAGAAAGGAAAGATATTTGAACGCTCGGTTTAAAGCTTTTAGGCCGAAATATAGCCCCACTTCTTTTTAAGACTGATAGAGTAGCCGAGACCACCTTACGCACATCGTGATTTTGATCAACTTTGGCTCGATTTGCCGGAAATTGGGGGATATTTTCCACTCCCAGGGACCCTAAACTAACTCGTGATGGCCTTGGTTTTAAGTGAAATGGACAGAAGAAAAATATTTCAACGCTCGGTTTCGAGCTTCTAGGCCAAAATATAGCCCCACTTCATTTTAAGACTGAAAGAGTAGCCGAGACCGCTATACGCGCATCGGGATTTTGACCAACTTTAGCTCGATTTCCTGGAACTTGGGGGATATTTTCCAGTCCCGGAGACTGTAAAAAAACTTCCGGTGCCTTGGTTTTCCGTAAAATGGACCAAGGTAAAAGATCGCAGGCTCGGTTTCGAGCTTGTAGACCGAAATATAGCCCCACTTCATTTTAAAACTAAAAAAGTAGCGGAGACCGCCTTACGCGCAGCGTGATTTTGACCATTTTTGGGTCGATTTCTAGAAACTTTGGGGATATTTTCCAGTGGTGGGGACTGTAAACTAACTCGTAATGGCCTTTGTTTTTGGTGAACTGGACAGAGGTAAAACGATTCCACGCTCGGTTTTGAGCTTTTATGCCGAAATATAGCCATACTTTATTTTAAGACTAGAAAAGTAGCCGAGACGGCCTTTCGCGCAGCGTCGTTTTAACCAAATTTGGGTCAATTTTAAGGAACTTGGCGAAATTTTCCAGTCCCGGGGACTTTAATCTAACTCCTCATGGCTTTGGTTTTCGGTGAATTGGACTGAGGTAAAACGATCGCACGCTCGGTTTGGAGCTTCTAGGCCGAAATATAGCCCCTTTTCATTTTAAGCTTGAAAAAGTAGCCAAGAGCCCCTTACGCGCAGCGTGATTTTAACAATTTTTGGGCCGATTTCCAGCAACTTGGGAAATATTTTCTAGTCCCAACGACTCAGAACTAACTTCTGATGGCCTTACTTTTCGGTGAAATGGACAGAGGTAAAACGATCGCACGCTCAGTTTTGAGCTTCGAGGCCGGAATATAGCCCCACTTTATTTTAAGACTGAAAAAGTAGCCCAGACCGCCTTACGCGAAGCGTGAGTTTCACCAACTTTGGGTTGATTTCCAAAAACTTGAGTGATATTTTCCAGTCCCTGGGAATATAATTTAACTTGTGATGGCTTTGGTTTTCGGTGAAATGGAACGAGGTAAAGCGATCGAAACCTCGGTTTCGAGCTTCTAGGCCGAAATATAGCCCAATTACATTTGGAGACTGAAAAAGTAGCCGAGACCGCCTTACGTTCAGCGTCATTTTGACCAACTTTGGGTCCATTTCCAGCAACTTGTGGGATATTTTCCAGTCCCAGGGACTTAGAAGAAACTTCTGATGGCCTTGGTTTTCGGTGAAATGGACAGAGCTAAAACCAACGCACGCTCGGTTTCGAGCTTCTAGGCCTAAATATAGCCCCACTTCATTTTAAAACTGATAGAGTAGCCGAGACCGCCTTAAGCGCATCCTGATTTTGACCAACTTTGGCTCGATTTCCCGGAACGTGATGGATATTTTTCAGTCGCAGGGACTCTAAACTAACTCGTGATGGCCTTGGTTTTTAGTGAAATAGACAGAGGAAAAGTATTTGAACGCTCGGTTTGGAGCTTGTAGGCCGAAATATACCCCCACTTCATTTTAAGACTGATAAAGTAGCCGAGACCGCCTTAAGCCCATCGTGATTTTGAGCAACATTGGCTCGATTTCCCGGAACCTGATGGATATTTTGCAGTCCCAGGGACCTTAAACTAACTCGTGATGGCCTTGGTTTTTAGTGAAATGGAGAGAGGAAAAATATTTGAACGCCAGGTTTCGAGCTTCTAGGCCGAAATATAGCCCCACTTCATTTTAAGACTGAAAGAGTAGCCAAGACCCACTTACGCGATCGTGATTTTGACCAACTTTGCCTCTATTTCCCGGAACGTGATGGATATGTTTTAGTCCTAGGGACTCTAAACTAACTTTTGATGGCCTTGGTTTTTTGTAAGATGGACAGAGGAAAAATATTTGAACGCTCGGTTTGGAGCTTGTAGGCCGAAATATAGCCCCACTTCATTTTAAGACTGATAGCGTAGCGGAGAGCGCCTTAAGCCCATCGTTAATTTTGAGCAACTTTGGCTCGATTTCCCGGAACTTGGGGGATATTTTTCAGTCCTAGGGACTCTAAATTAACTCGTGATGGCCTTGGTTTTTAGTTAAATGGACAGAGCAAAAATATTTGAACGCTCGGTTTCGAGCTTCAAGGCCGAAGTAAAGCCCCACTTCATCTTAAGACTAATAGAACAGCCGAGACCGTCTTACGCGCATTTTGATTTTGAAAAACTTTGGCTCCATTTCCCACAAGTGATGGATATTTTTCAGTGCTAGGGCCTATAAAATAATTCATGCTGGGCTTGGTTTTAAGTGAAATGGACAGAGGAAAAATATTTGATTACTCGGTTTCGAGCTTCTAGGCCGAAATATAGCCTCACTTCATTTTAAGACTGATAGAGTAGCTGAGACCACCTTACGCCCATCGAAGTTTTGACCACCTTTGGGTCGATTTCCGGAACGTGGGGGATATTTTCAGTCCCAGGGACTCTAACCTAACTCGTGATGTCCTTGGTTTTTAGTGAAATGGAAAGAGGAAAAATATTTAAACGCTCGGTTTCGAGCTTCTAGGCTAAGATATTGCCCCACTTTATTTGAAGACTGATGGAGTAGCCGAGACCGCCTTACGCGAATCCTGATTTTGACAAACTTTAGCTCGATTTACCGGAACGTAGGCAATATTTTTCAGTCCCAGGGACTCTAAACTAACTCGTAATGGCCTGTGTTTTTAATGAAATCCAGAGAGGAAAAATATTTGAACGCTCGTTTTCCAGCTTCTAGGCCGAAATATAGCCCCACTTCATTTTAAGACTGATAGAGTAGCCGAAACCTCCTTACGCGCATTCTGATTTTGACCAACTTTGGCTGGATTTCCCGGAACGTGTGGGATATTTTTAAGTGTCAGAGACTCTAAACTAACACGTCATGGCCTTCGTTTTTAGTGAAATGGACAGAGGAAAAATATTTCAAGGCTCGGTTTTGAGCTTGTAGACCGAAATATAGCCCCACTGCATTTTAAGACTGATAGAGTAGCTGAGACCGCCTTACTGCATCGTGATTTTGAGCAATTTTGGCTCGATTTCCCGCAACGTGATGGATATTTTTCAGTCCAACGGACTCTAAACTAACTCGTGATTACCTTGGTTTATACTGAAATGGACAGAGGAAATATATTGGAACGCGCGGTTTCGAGCTTGTAGGCCGAAATATAGCCCCACTTCATTTTAAGACTGATAGAGTAGCCGAGACCGCCTTAAGCCCATCGTGATTTTGACCAACTTTGGCTCGATTTCCCGCAACGTGATGGATATTTCTTAGCCCCAGGGACTCTAAACTAACTCGTGATGGCCTTGGTTTTCAGTCAAATGGAGAGAGGAAAAAATATTTGAACGCTTGGCATCGAGCTCCTAGGGCGAATTATAGCCACACTTCATGTTAAGACTGATAGAGTAGCCGAGACCGCCTTAGGCGCATCGTGATTTTTACTAACTTTGGCTCAATTTCCCGGAACGTAAAGGAAATTTTTCAGTCCCACGGACTCTAAACTAACTCGTGATGGCCTTGGTTTTTAGTGAAATGGGCAGAGCAAAAATATGTGAACATTCGGTTTCGAGCTTCTAGGCCGAAATATACCCCCACTTGATTTTAAGACTGATAGAGTAGCCGAGACCGCCTTACGCGCATTGTGATTTTGACAAAATTTGCCTCGATTTCCCGAAACGTGGGGGATATTTTTCAGTTCCAGGGCCTATAAACTAAGTCGTGATTTCCTTGGTTTTTAGTGAAATGGACAGAGGGAAAATATTTGATTACTCGGTTTCGAGCTTCTAGGCCAAAATATAGCCCCACTTCATTTTAAGACTGATAGAGTAGCCGAGACCGCCTTACGCGCATCGTGAATTTGACCAACTTTGGCTCGATTTCCCGGAACGTGATGGATGTTTTTCAGTCCCAGTGACTCTAAAGTAACTCGTGGTGGTCTTGGTTTTTAGTGAAATGGAGAGAGGAAATATATTTGAACGCTCGGTTTCGAGCTTCAAGGCCGAAATATAGCCCCACTTCATTTTAAGACTGATAGAGTAGCCGAGACCGCCTTACGCGCATCGTGAATTTGACCAACTTTGGCTCGATTTCCCGGAACGTGATGGATGTTTTTCAGTCCCAGTGACTCTAAAGTAACTCGTGGTGGTCTTGGTTTTTAGTGAAATGGAGAGAGGAAATATATTTGAACGCTCGGTTTCGAGCTTCAAGGCCGAAATATAGCCCCACTTCATTTTAAGACTAATAAAGTAGCCGAGACCGCCTTACGCGCATTGGGATTTTGACAAACTTTGGCTCGATTTCCCGGAACTTGGGGAATATTTTTTAGTCCCATCGACTTTTAAACTAACTCGTGATGGCCTTGGTTTTTTGTAAAATGGACAGAGGAAAGATATTTGAACGCTTGGTTTCGAGAATGTAGGCCGAGATATAGCCCCACGTCATTTTAAGACTGGTAGAGTAGCCGAGACCGCTTTACGCGCATTGTGATTTTGACCTACTTCGGCCCGATTGCCCGGAACTTGGGGGATATTTTGTATTCCCAGAGACTCTAAACTAACTCGTGATGGCCTTGGTTTTTAGTGAAATGGACAGAGGAAAAATATTTGAACGCTCTGTTTCGAGCTTCCAGGCCAAAATATAGCCCCACTTCATTTTAAGACTGATAGAGAAGCCGAGACCGCTTTAGGCGCATCGTGATTTTAACCAACTTTGGCTCGATTTCCGGGAAATTGGGAGATATTTTTCAGTCCCAGGACTCTAAACTAGCTCGTGATGGCCTTCTTTTTTTGTGAAATGGAGAGAGTAAAAATATTTGAAAGCTCGGTTTCGAGCTTCTCGGCGGAAATATAGCCCCACTTCATTTTCAGACTAATGGAATAGCCGAAACCGCCTTACGGGCATCGTGAGTTTGACTAACTTTGGCTCGATTTCCCCGAACGTGATGGATATTTTGCAGTCCCACGTACTGTAAATTAAATCGTGATGGCCTTAGTTTTTAGTGAAATGGACAGAGGAAAAATATTTGAACGCTCGGTTTCGAGCTTCTAGGCCGAAATATAGCGCTACTTCATTTTAAGATTGATGGAGTAGCCGAGACCCCCTTACGCGCATCGTGATGGCCTTCTTTTTTTGTGAAATGGAGAGAGTAAAAATATTTGAAAGCTCGGTTTCCAGCTTCTCGGCGGAAATATAGCCCCACTTCATTTTCAGACTAATGGAATAGCCGAAACCGCCTTACGGGCATCGTGATTTTGACCAACTTTGGCTCGATTTACCGGAACGTAGTAAATATTTTTCAGTCCAGGGACTCTAAACTAACTCATAATGGCCTTGGTTTTTATTGAAATGGAGAGAGGAAAAATATTTAAACGCTCGTTTTCCAGCTTCTTGGCCGAAATATAACCAAACTTCATTTTAAGACTGATAGAGTAGCCGAAACCTCCTTACGCGCATTGTGATTTTGACCAACTTTGGCTCGATTTCCAGGAACGTGTGGGATATTTTTCAGTGTCAGAGACTCTATATCAACTGGTGATGGCCTTGGTTATTAGTGAAATGGAGAGACGAAAAATATTTGAACGCTCGGTTTCGAGCTTCTAGGCCGAAATATAGCCCCACTTCATTTTAAGACTGATTGAGTAGCCGAGACCGTCTTACGCGCATCGTGATTTTGACAAACTTTGCCTCAATTACGCACAAGCGATGGATATTTTTCAGTCCCACGGAGTCTAAACTAATTCGTGAAGGGCTTAGTTTTTTGTGAAATGGACAGAGGAAAAATATTTGAACGCTCCGCTTCGAGCTTCTAGGCCGAAATATAGCCCCACTTCATTTTAAGACTCATAGAGCAGTCGAGACCCCTTACGCGCAGCGAAGTTTTGACCACCTTTGGCTCGATTACCCGGAACTTTGGGGATATTTTTCAGTCCCTGGGACTCTAACCTAACCTTTGATCTCCTTGGTTTCTATTGAAATGGAGAGAGGAAAAATATTTGAATGCTCGGTATTGAGCTTCTAGGCCGAAATATAGCCAAACTACATTTCAAGACTGATAGAGTAGCCGAGACCGCCTTACGCGCATCGTGATTTTGACAAACCTTAGCTCAATTTCCCGGCACGTGAGAGATATTTTTAACTCCCAAGGACTCTAAACTAACTCGTGATGGCCTTGCTTTTTAGTGAAATAGACAAAGGAAAAATATTTGAACATTAGGTTTCGAGCTTCTAGGCCAAAATATAACCCCACATCATTATAAGACTGATAGAGTAGCCCAGAACGCCTTACACACATCGTAATTTTGACCAACTTTGGCTCGATTTCCTGAAACGTGATGGATATTTTTCAATCCCAGGGACTCTAAACTCTCTCGAGATGGCTTTGGTTTTTAGTAAAATGGACAGAGGAAAAATATTTGAACGCTCGGTTTCGAGCTTCTAGGCCGAAATATAGCCCCACTTCATTTTAGGACGGATAGATTAGCCGAGACCGCCTTACGCGCATCGTAATTTTGACCAACTTTGGCTCGATTTCCCGAAACGTGGTGGATATTATTTAGTCGCAGGGACTCTAAATTATCTGGTAATGGCCTTGGTTTTTATTAAAAGGGACCGAAGAAAAATATTTGAACGCTGAGTTTCGAGCTTGTAGGCCGAAATATACCCCCACTTCATTTTAAGATTGATAGAGTAGCCGAGACCGCCTTACGCGCATCATGATTTTGACCAACTTTGGCTCGATTTCCTGGAACATGGGGGATATTTTTAAGTCCCAGGGACTCTAAAATATCTCGTGATGGCCTGGGTTTTTAGTGAAATGGACAGAGGAAAAATATTTGAACGCTCGGTTTCGAGCTTCTAGACCGAAATATAGCCCCACTTCATTTTAAGACTGATAGAGTAGCCAAGACCGCCTTACGCGCATTGTGGTTTTGACCAACTTTGGCTCCATTTTCCGGATTTTAGGGGATATTTTTAAGTCCCAGGGACTCTAAACTAAAGCGTCATGGCCTTGGTTTTTAGTGAAATGGACAGAGGAAAAATATTTGAAAGCTCGGTTTCGAGCTTCTAGGCCGAAATATAGCCCCACTATATTTTAACACTGATCGACTAGCCGAGACCGCCTTACGCGCATTGTGATTTTGAGCAACTTTAGCTCCATTTCCCGGAACTTGGGGTATATTTTTCAGTGCCCGGGACTCTAAACAAACTCGTCGATGCCTTGGTTTTTAGTGAATTGGACAGAGGAAAAATATTTGAACGCTCGGTTTCGAGCTTCTAGGGCGAAATATACCCCCACTTCATTTTAACAATGATAGAGTAGCCGAGATCGCCTTACGCGCATCATGAGTTTGACCAACTTTAACTCAATTTCCCAGACCTTGGGGGATATTTTGCAGTGCCAGGGACTCTAAACTAACTTCTGATGGCCTTGCTTTTTAGTGAAATGAACAGAAGAAAAATATTTGAACGCTAGGTTTGGAGCTTCTGGGCCGAAATAAAGCCCCACTTCATTTTCATACTGAGAGTAGCCAAGACCGCCTTACGCGCATTGTGATTTTGACCAACTTTGGCTCTATTTCCCGGATTTTAGGGGATATTTTTCAGTCTCAGGTTCTCTAAACTAACTCGTGATGGCCTTGGTTTTTACTGAAATGGACAACGAAAAATTATTTGAACGCTCGGTTTCGAGCGTCTAGGCCGAAATACAGCCCTTCTTCATTTTAAGACTGATAGAGTACCCGAGACCGCCTTACCCGCATTGTGATTTTGGCCAACTTTGGCTCGATTTTCCGGAACTTGGGGAATATTTTTCAGTCCCAGGGACTCTAAACTATTTTGCGATCGCGTTGGTTTTTAGTGAAATGGACAGAGGAAAAATATTTGAACGCTCGGCTTCGAGCTTCTAGGCCGAAATATAGTCCCACTTCATTTTAAGACTGATAGTGTAGCCGAAACCGTCTTACGAGCATCGTGATTTTGACCAACTTTGGCAAGATTTCCAGGAACTAGGGGTTTATTCTTCAGTCTCAGGGACTCTAAACTAACTCGTGATGGCCTTGGTGTTTACAAATTTGACTGGATTTCCCGAAACGTTATGGATATTTTTCAGTCCTAGGGACTCCAAACTAACTCGTGATAGTCTTGGTGTTTAGTGAAATGAACAGAGGAAAAATATTTGAACGCTTGGTTTCGTTAGCTTATAGACCGAAATATAGCCTCACTTTATTTTAACACTGATAGAGTAGCCGAGACCGCCTTACGCGCATCGTGATTTTGACCAAGTTTGGCTCGATTTCCCGGCACTTGGGGGATATTTTCCAATCCCAGGGACTCTAAACTAACTCGTGATGACGTTGGTTTTTAGTCAAATGGAGAGGGGAAAAATATTTGAACGCTCGGTTTCGAGCTTGTAGGCCGAAATATAGCCCCACTTCATATTAAGACTGATAGTGTAGCCGAAACCGTCTTACGAGCATCGTGATTTTGACCAACTTTGGCAAGATTTCCCGGAACTTGGGGGGTATTCTTCAGTTCCAAGGACTCTAAACTAACTCGTGATGGCCTTGGTTTTAACTGAAATGGACAGAAGAAAAATATTTGAACACTCGGTTTCGAGCTTCTGGGCCGAAATATAACCCCACTTCATTTGAAGACTGATAGAGTAGCCGAGACCGCCTTAAGGCTGTCGTGATTTTCGCAACCTTTGGCTTGATTTCCTGGAACGTAAGGGACATATTTAAGTCCCAGGGACACTAAACTAACTCGTGATGGCCTTGGTTTTTAGTGAAATGGACAGAGGAAAAATATTTGAAGGCTCCGTTTCCAACTTCTAGCCCGAAATACAGCCCCACTTCATTTTAAGACTGATGGAGTAGCCGAGACCGCCTTACGCGCATTGTGATTTTGACCATCTTTGGCTCGATTTCCATGAACTTGGGAGCATTTTTCAGTCCCAGAGACTCTAAGATATCTTGTAAGGGCGTTGATTTCTAGTAAAATGGACAGAGGAAAGATATTTGAACACTCGGTTTCGAGCTTCTAGGCCGAAATATAGCCCTACTTCATTTTGAGGCTGATTGAGTAGCCGAAACCGCCTTACGCGCATCGTGATTTTGACCAACTTTGGCTCGATTTCGCGGAACGTGAGGGATATTTTATACTCCCAGGGACTCTAAACTAACCCGTGATAGGCTTGGTGTTTAGTGAAATGGACAGAGGAAAAATAATTAAACGTTCGGTTTCGTTAGCTTCTGGGCGGAAATATAGCCCCACTACATTTTACGACTGATAGAGTAGCCGGGACCGCCTTACGCGCATCGGGATTTTGACCAACTTTGGCTCGATTTCCCGGAACTTGGGAGATATTTTTCAGTCCCATCGACTCTAAGCTAACTCTTGATGGCTTTGCTTTTTAGTGAAATGGACAGAGGAAAAACATTTGAACGCTCGCTTTCAAGCTTCTAGGGCGAAATTTAGCCCCAGTTTTTTTTAAGACTTATAGAGAAGCCAAGACCGCCTTACGCGCATCGTGATTTTGACGAAGTTTGGGTGGATTTCCCGGAACTTGGGGGATATTTTTCAGCCCCAGGAACTCTAATCTAACTTGTAATGGCCTTGGTTTTTAGTGAAATGGACGAAGGAAAGATATTTGAACGCGCGGTTTCGAGCTTCTAGGCCGAAATATAGCCCCACTTTATTTTAAGACTGATAGAGTAGCCGAGACCGCCTTACGCGCATCGTAATTTTGACCAACTTTCGCTCCATTTCCCGAAACGTGATGGATATTTCTCAGTCCCAGGGACTCTAAACTAACTCGTGATTGGAGTTGATTTCAGTGAAATGGACAGAGGAAAAATATTTGAACGCTCGGTTTGGCGCTTCTAGGCCGAAATAGAGCCCCACTTTATTTTAAAACTAATAGAGTAGCCGAGACTACCTTACGCGCATCGTAATTTTAACCAACTTTGGCCCGATTTCCCGGAACGTGATGGATAAGTTTTAGTCCCAGGGACTCTAAAATAACTCGTGATGCCCTTGGTTTTTAGTGAAATGGACAGAGGAAAAATATTTGAACGCTCTGTTTCTAGCTTCTAGGCCGAAATATAGCCCCACTTCATCTTAAAGCAGATAGAGTAGCCGAGACCGCTTTACGCGCATCGTTATTTTGACCAACTTTGGCTCGATTTCCCGGAAGTGGAGGGATATTTTCTTAGTCCCAGCGACTCTAAACTAATTCGTGATGGCCTTGGTTCTTAGTGAAATAGACAGGGGGAAAATATTTGAACGCTCGGTTTCGAGCTTCTAGGCCGAAATATAGCCCCACTTCATTTTAAGACTAATAGAGTTGCCGAGACCGCCTTACGCGCATCGTAATTTTGACCAACTTTGGCTCGATTTCCCGCAAAGTGATGGATATTTTTCAGTCGCAGGAACACTAAACTTACTAGTGATGGCCTTAGTTTTTAGTGAATTGGACAGAGGAAAAATATTTGAACGCTCGGTTTCGAGCTTCTAGGCCGAAACATAGCCCCACTTCATTTTAAGACTGATAGAGTAGCCGAGACCTCGTTCCGTGCATTGTTATTTTAACCAACTTTGGCTCGATTTCCCGGAACTTGGGGGATATTTTTCAGTCCCAGAGACTCTCAACTATCTCGTGATGGCCTTGGTTTCTAGCAAAATGGACAGAGGAAAAATATATTAACGCTCGGTTTCGAGCTTCTAGGCTGCAATATAGCCCCACTTCATTTTAAGACGGATAGAGTAGCCAACACCGACTTACGCGCATCGTAATTTTGACAAACTTTGGCTCCATTTCCCGGAACGTGATCGATATTTTTCAGTCCCAAGGACTCTAAGCTAACTCGTGAGGGCCTTGGGTTTCAGTGAAATGAACAGAGGAAAAATATCTGAACGCTCGGTTTAGAGCTTTTAGGCCGAAATATAGCCTCACTTCATTTGAAGACTGATAGAGTAGCCGACACCGCCTTACGCGTACCGTGAGTTTTACCAACTTTGGCTCGATTTCCCAAAGCTTGGGGAATATTTTTCAGCGCCAGGCACTCTAAACTAACTTGTGATAGCATTGGTTTTGAGTGAAATGGACAGAGGAAAAATATTTAATCGCTCGATATCCAGCTTGTAGGCCTAAATATAGCCCCACTTCATTTAAAAACTGATAGAGTAGCCGAGACCGCCTTAAACGCATCCTGATTTTGACCAACTTTGGCTCGATTTCCCGGAACGTGATGGATATTTTTCAGTCGCAGGGACTCTAAACTAACTCGTGATGGCCTTGGTTTTTAGTGAAATAGACAGAGGAAAAGTATTTGAACGCTCGGTTTGGAGCTTCTAGGCCGAAATATAGTCCCACTTCATTTTAAGACTGATAAAGTAGCCGAGACCACCTTAAGCCCATCGTGATTTTGAGCAACTTTGGCTCGATTTCCCGGAACCTGATGGATATTTTGCAGTCCCAGGGACCTTAAACTAACTCGTGATGGCCTTGGTTTTTAGTGAAATGGAGAGAGGAAAAATATTTGAACGCCCGGTTTCGAGCTTCTAGGCCGAAATATAGCCCCACTTCATTTTAAGACTGAAAGAGTAGCCAAGACCCACTTAGGCGCATCGTGATTTTGACCAACTTTGCCTCTATTTCCCGGAACGTGATGGATATGTTTTAGTCCTAGGGACTCTAAACCAACTTTTGATGGCCTTGGTTTTTTGTAAGATGGACAGAGGAAAAATATTTGAACGCTCGGTTTGGAGCTTGTAGGCCGAAATATAGCCCCACTTCATTTTAAGACTGATAGCGTAGCGGAGAGCGCCTTAAGCCCATCGTTAATTTTGAGCAACTTTGGCTCGATTTCCCGGAACTTGGGGGATATTTTTCAATCCCAGGGACTCTAAATTAACTCGTGATGGCCTTGGTTTTTAGTTAAATGGACAGAGCAAAAATATTTGAACGCTCGGTTTCGAGCTTCAAGGCCGAAGTAAAGCTCCACTTCATCTTAAGACTAATAGAACAGCCGAGACCGTCTTACGCGCATTTTGATTTTGAAAAACTTTGGCTCCATTTCCCACAAGTGATGGATATTTTTCAGTGCCAGGGCCTATAAAATAATTCGTGCTGGGCTTGGTTTTAAGTGAAATGGACAGAGGAAAAATATTTGATTACTCGGTTTCGCGCTTCTAGGCCGAAATATAGCCTCACTTCATTTTAAGACTGATAGAGTAGCTGAGACCGCCTTACGCGCATCGAAGTTTTGACCACCTTTGGGTCGATTTCCGGAACGTGGGGGATATTTTTCAGTCCCAGGGACTCTAACCTAACTCGTGATGTCCTTGGTTTTTAGTGAAATGGAAAGAGGAAAAATATTTAAACGCTCGGTTTCGAGCTTCTAGGCTAAACTATTGCCCCACTTTATTTGAAGACTGATGGAGTAGCCGAGACCGCCTTACGCGTATCGTGATTTTGACAAACTTTAGCTCGATTTACCGGAACGTAGGCAATATTTTTCAGTCCCAGGGACTCTAAACTAACTCGTAATGGGCTGTGTTTTTAATGAAATTCAGAGAGGAAAAATATTTGAACGCTCGTTTTCCAGCTTCTAGGCCGAAATATAGCCCCACTTCATTTTAAGACTGATAGAGTAGCCGAAACCTCCTTACGCGCATTCTGATTTTGACCAACTTTGGCTGGATTTCCCGGAACGTGTGGGATATTTTTAAGTGTCAGAGACTCTAAACTAACACGTCATGGCCTTCGTTTTTAGTGAAATGGACAGAGGAAAAATATTTCAAGGCTCGGTTTTGAGCTTGTAGACCGAAATATAGCCCCACTGCATTTTAAGACTGATAGAGTAGCTGAGACCGCCTTACTGCATCGTGATTTTGAGCAATTTTGGCTCGATTTCCCGCAACGTGATGGATATTTTTCAGTCCAACGGACTCTAAACTAACTCGTGATTACCTTGGTTTATACTGAAATGGACAGGGGAAATATATTGGAACGCGCGGTTTCGAGCTTGTAGGCCGAAATATAGCCCCACTTCATTTTAAGACTGATAGAGTAGCCGAGACCGCCTTAAGCCCATCGTGATTTTGACCAACTTTGGCTCGATTTCCCGCAACGTGATGGATATTTCTTAGCCCCAGGGACTCTAAACTAACTGGTGATGGCCTTGGTTTTCAGTCAAATGGAGAGAGGAAAAAATATTTGAACGCTTGGCATCGAGCTCCTAGGGCGAATTATAGCCCCACTTCATGTTAAGACTGATAGAGTAGCCGAGACCGCCTTAGGCGCATCGTGATTTTTACTAACTTTGGCTCAATTTCCCGAAACGTAAACTAACTAACTAACTCGTGATGGCCTTGGTTTTTAGTGAAATGGGCAGAGCAAAAATATGTGAACATTCGGTTTCGAGCTTCTAGGCCGAAATATACCCCCACTTGATTTTAAGACTGATAGAGTAGCCGAGACCGCCTTACGCGCATTGTGATTTTGACAAAATTTGCCTCGATTTCCCGAAACGTGGGGGATATTTTTCAGTTCCAGGACCTATAAACTAAGTCGTGATTTCCTTGGCTTTTAGTGAAATGGACAGAGGGAAAATATTTGATTACTCGGTTTCGAGCTTCTAGGCCGAAATATAGCCCCACTTCATTTTAAGACTGATAGAGTAGCCGAGACCGTCTTACGCGCATCGTGATTTTGACAAACTTTGCCTCAATTAGGCACAAGCGATGGATATTTTTCAGTCCCACGGAGTCTAAACTAATTCGTGAAGGGCTTAGTTTTTTGTCAAATGGACAGAGGAAAAATATTTGAGCGCTCCGTTTCGAGCTTCTAGGCCGAAATATAGCCCCACTTCATTTTAAGACTCATAGAGCAGTCGAGATCCCCTTACGCGCAGCGAAGTTTTGACCACCTTTGGCTCGATTACCCGGAACTTTGGGGATATTTTTCAGTCCCAGGGACTCTAACCTAACCTTTGATCTCCTTGGTTTCTAGTGAAATGGAGAGAGGAAAAATATTTGAATGCTCGGTATTGAGCTTCTAGGCCGAAATATAGCCAAACTACATTTCAAGACTGATAGAGTAGCGGAGACCACTTTACGCGCATCGTGATTTTGAAAGACCTTAGCTCAATTTCCCGGCGCGTGAGAGATATTTTTAACTCCCAAGGACTCTAAACTAACTCGTGATGGCCTTGCTTTTTAGTGAAATGGACAAAGGAAAAATATTTGAACATTAGGTTTCGAGCTTCTAGGCCAAAATATAACCCCACATCATTATAAGACTGATAGAGTAGCCCAGAACGCCTTACACACATCGTAATTTTGACCAACTTTGGCTCGATTTCCTGAAACGTGATGGATATTTTTCAATCCCAGGGACTCTAAACTATCTCGAGATCGCCTTGGTTTTTAGTAAAATGGACAGAGGAAAAATATTTTGAACGCTTGGTTTCGAGCTTCTAGGCCGAAATATAGCCCCACTTCATTTTAGAACGGATAGATTAGCCGAGACCGCCTTACGCGCATCGTAATTTTGACCAACTTTGGCTCGATTTCCCGAAACGTGGTGGATATTTTTTAGTCGCAGGGACTCTAAATTATCTCGTGATGGCCTTGGTTTTTATTAAAAGGGACCGAAGAAAAATATTTGAACGCTGAGTTTCGAGCTTCTAGGCCGAAATATACCCCCACTTCATTTTAAGATTGATAGAGTAGCCGAGACCGCCTTACGCGCATCGTGATTTTGACAAACCTTAGCTCAATTTCCCGGCACGTGAGAGATATTTTTAACTCCTAAGGACTCTAAACTACCTCGTGATGGCCTTGCTTTTTAGTGAAATAGACAAAGGAAAAATATTTGAACATTAGGTTTCGAGCTTCTAGGCCAAAATATAACCCCACATCATTATAAGACTGATAGAGTAGCCCAGAACGCCTTACACACATCGTAATTTTGACCAACTTTGGCTCGATTTCCTGAAACGTGATGGATATTTTTCAATCCCAGGGACTCTAAACTATCTCGAGATGGCCTTCGTTTTTAGTAAAATGGACAGAGGAAAAATATTTGAACGCTCGGTTTCGAGCTTCTAGGCCGAAATATAGCCCCACTTCATTTTAGGACGGATAGATTAGCCGAGACCGCCTTACGCGCATCGTAATTTTGACCAACTTTGGCTCGATTTCCCGAAACGTGGTGGATATTTTTTAGTCGCAGGGACTCTAAATTATCTTGTGATGGCCTTGGTTTTTATTAAAAGGGACCGAAGAAAAATATTTGAACGCTGAGTTTCGAGCTTGTAGGCCGAAATATACCCCCACTTCATTTTAAGATTGATAGAGTAGCCGAGACCGCCTTACGCGTATCATGATTTTGACCAACTTTGGCTCGATTTCCTGGAACATGGGGGATATTTTAAAGTCCCAGGGACTCTAAAATATCTCGTGATGGCCTGGGTTTTTAGTGAAATGGACAGAGGAAAAATATTTGAACGCTCGGTTTCGAGCTTCTAGACCGAAATATAGCCCCACTTCATTTTAAGACTGATAGAGTAGCCCAGACCGCCTTACGCGCATTGTGGTTTTGACCAACTTTGGCTCCATTTTCCGGATTTTAGGGGATATTTTTAAGTCCCAGGGACTCTAAACTAAAGCGTCATGGCCTTGGTTTTTAGTGAAATGGACAGAGGAAAAATATTTGAAAGCTCGGTTTCGAGCTTCTAGGCCGAAATATAGCCCCACTATATTTTAACACTGATCGACTAGCCGAGACCGCCTTACGCGCATTGTGATTTTGAGCAACTTTAGCTCCATTTCCCGGAACTTGGGGTATATTTTTCAGTGCCAGGGACTCTAAACAAACTCGTCGATGCCTTGGTTTTTAGTGAATTGGACAGAGGAAAAATATTTGAACGCTCGGTTTTGAGCTTCTAGGGCGAAATATACCCCCACTTCATTTTAACAATGATAGAGTAGCCGAGATCGTCTTACGCGCATCATGAGTTTAACTAACTTTAACTCAATTTCCGAGATCTTGGGGGATATTTTGCAGTGCCAGGGACTCTAAACTAACTTCTGATGGCCTTGCTTTTTAGTGAAATGAACAGAAGAAAAATATTTGAACGCTAGGTTTGGAGCTTCTAGGCCGAAATAAAGCCCCACTTCATTTTAATACTGAGAGTAGCCAAGACCGCCTTACGCGCATTGTGATTTTGACCAACTTTGGCTCGATTTTCCGGAACTTGGGGAATATTTTTCAGTCCCAGGGACTCTAAACTATTTTGCGATCGCGTTGGTTTTTAGTGAAATGGACAGAGGAAAAATATTTGAACGCTCGGCTTCGAGCTTCTAGGCCGAAATATAGTCCCACTTCATTTTAAGAGTGATAGTGTAGCCTAAACCGTCTTACGAGCATCGTGATTTTGACCAACTTTGGCAAGATTTCCAGGAACTAGGGGTTTATTCTTCAGTTTCAGGGACTCTAAACTAACTCGTGATGGCCTTGGTGTTTACAAATTTGACTGGATTTCCCGAAACGTTATGGATATTTTTCAGTCCTAGGGACTCCAAACTAACTCGTGATAGTCTTGGTGTTTAGTGAAATGAACAGAGGAAAAATATTTGAACGCTTGGTTTCGTTAGCTTATAGACCGAAATATAGCCTCACTTTATTTTAACACTGATAGAGTAGCCGAGACCGCCTTACGCGCATCGTGATTTTGACCAAGTTTGGCTCGATTTCCCGGCACTTGGGGGATATTTTCCAATCCCAGGGACTCTAAACTAACTCGTGATGACGTTGGTTTTTAGTCAAATGGAGAGGGGAAAAATATTTGAACGCTCGGTTTCGAGCTTGTAGGCCGAAATATAGCCCCACTTCATATTAAGACTGATAGTGTAGCCGAAACCGTCTTACGAGCATCGTGATTTTGACCAACTTTGGCAAGATTTCCCGGAACTTGGGGGGTATTCTTCAGTTCCAAGGACTCTAAACTAACTCGTGATGGCCTTGGTTTTAACTGAAATGGACAGAAGAAAAATATTTGAACACTCGGTTTCGAGCTTCTGGGCCGAAATATAACCCCACTTCATTTGAAGACTGATAGAGTAGCCGAGACCGCCTTAAGGCTGTCGTGATTTTCGCAACCTTTGGCTTGATTTCCTGGAACGTAAGGGACATATTTAAGTCCCAGGGACACTAAACTAACTCGTGATGGCCTTGGTTTTTAGTGAAATGGACAGAGGAAAAATATTTGAAGGCTCCGTTTCCAACTTCTAGCCCGAAATACAGCCCCACTTCATTTTAAGACTGATGGAGTAGCCCAGACCGCCTTACGCGCATTGTGATTTTGACCATCTTTGGCTCGATTTCCATGAACTTGGGAGCATTTTTCAGTCCCAGAGACTCTAAGATATCTTGAAAGGGCGTTGATTTCTAGTAAAATGGACAGAGGAAAGATATTTGAACACTCGGTTTCGGGCTTCTAGGCCGAAATATAGCCCCACTTCAATTTGAGACTGATTGACTAGCCGAAACCGCCTTACGCGCATCGTGATTTTGACCAACTTTGGCTCGATTTCGCGGAACGTGAGGGATATTTTATACTCCCAGGGACTCTAAACTAACCCGTGATAGGCTTGGTGTTTAGTGAAATGGACTGAGGAAAAATAATTAAACGTTCGGTTTCGTTAGCTTCTGGGCTGAAATATAGCCCCACTACATTTTACGACTGATAGAGTAGCCGGGACCGCCTTACGCGCATCGGGATTTTGACCAACTTTGGCTCGATTTCCCGGAACTTGGGAGATATTTTTCAGTCCCATCGACTCTAAGCTAACTCTTGATGGCTTTGCTTTTTAGTGAAATGGACAGAGGAAAAATATTTGAACGCTCGCTTTCAAGCTTCTAGAACGAAATATAGCCCCAGTTTTTTTTTTAAGACTTATAGAGAAGCCAAGACCGCCTTACGCGCATCGTGATTTTGACGAAGTTTGGGTGGATTTCCCGGAACTTGGGGGATATTTTTCAGCCCCAGGGACTCTAATCTAACTTGTAATGGCCTTGGTTTTTAGTGAAATGGACGAAGGAAAGATATTTGAACGCGCGGTTTCGAGCTTCTAGGCCGAAATATAGCCCCACTTTATTTTAAGACTGATAGAGTAGCCGAGACCGCCTTACGCGCATCGTAATTTTGACCAACTTTCGCTCCATTTCCCGAAACGTGATGGATATTTCTCAGTCCCAGGGACTCTAAACTAACTCGTGATTGGAGTGGATTTCAGTGAAATGGACAGAGGAAAAATATTTGAACGCTCGGTTTGGCGCTTCTAGGCCGAAATATAGCCCCACTTTATTTTAAGACTAATAGAGTAGCCGAGACCGCCTTACGCGCATCGTAATTTTAACCAACTTTGGCCCGATTTCCCGGAACGTGATGGATAATTTTTAGTCCCAGGGACTCTAAACTAACTCGTGATGCCCTTGGTTTTTAGTGAAATGGACAGAGGAAAAATATTTGAACGCTCTGTTTCTAGCTTCTAGGCCGAAATATAGCTCCACTTCATCTTAAGGCAGATAGAGTAGCCGAGACCGCTTTACGCGCATCGTTATTTTGACCAACTTTGGCTCGATTTCCCGGAAGTGGAGGGATATTTTCTTAGTCCCAGCGACTCTAAACTAATTCGTGATGGCCTTGGTTCTTAGTGAAATGGACAGGGGGAAAATATTTGAACGCTCGGTTTCGAGCTTCTAGGCCGAAATATAGCCCCACTTCATTTTAAGACTAATAGAGTTGCCGAGACCGCCTTACGCGCATCGTAATTTTGACCAACTTTGGCTCGATTTCCCGCAAAGTGATGGATATTTTTCAGTCGCAGGAACACTAAACTAACTCGTGATGGCCTTAGTTTTTAGTAAAATGGAGAGAGGAAAAATATTTGAACGCTCGGTTTCGAGCTTCTAGGCCGAAACATAGCCCCACTTCATTTTAAGACTGATAGAGTAGCCGAGACCTCGTTCCGTGCGTTGTTATTTTAACCAACTTTGGCTCGATTTCCCGGAACCTGGGGGATATTTTTCAGTCCCAGAGACTCTCAACTATCTCGTGATGGCCTTGGTTTCTCGCAAAATGGACAGAGGAAAAATATTTGAACGCTCGGTTTCGAGCTTCTAGGCTGCAATATAGCTCCACTTCATTTTAAGACGGATAGAGTAGCCAACACCGACTTACGCGCATCGTAATTTTGACAAACTTTGGCTCCATTTCCCGGAACGTGATCGATATTTTTCAGTCCCAAGGACTCTAAGCTAACTCGTGAGGGCCTTGGGTTTCAGTGAAATGAACAGAGGAAAAATATCTGAACGCTCGGTTTAGCGCTTTTCGGCCGAAATATAGCCTCACTTCATTTGAAGACTGATAGAGTAGCCGACACCGCCTTACGCGTATCGTGAGTGTTACCAACTTTGGCTCGATTTCTTAAACCTTGGGGAATATTTTTCAGCGCCAGGCACTCTAAACTAACTTGTGATAGCATTGGTTTTGAGTGAAATGGACAGAGGAAAACTACTTGAACGCTCGGTCTTGAGCTTCTAGGCCGAAATATAGCCCCACTTCATTTAAAGACTGATGGAGTAGCCGAGACCGCCTTACGCGCATTGTGATTTTGACCAACTTTGGCTCGATTTCCCAGATCTTGGTTGATATTTTTGAGTCCCAGGGACTCTAAACTAACTAGTGATGGCCTTAGTTTTTAGTGAAATAGAAAGAGGAAAAATACTTGAACGTTCGGTTTCGAGCTTCTGGGCCGAAATAGAAGCCCCACTTCATTTTAAGACTGATAGAGTAGCCCAGACCGCCTTACGCGCATTGTGGTTTTGACCAACTTTGGCTCCGTTTTCCGGATTTTAGGGGATATCTTTAAGTCCCAGGGACTCTAAACTAAAGCGTCATGGCCTTGGTTTTTAGTGAAATAGACAGAGGAAAAATATTTGAACGCTCCGTTTCGAGCTTCTAGGCCGAAATATAGCCCCAGTTTATTTTAACACTAATCGAGTAGCCGAGACCGCCTTAAGCGCATTGTGATTTTGAGCAACTTTAGCTCCATTCCCTGGAGCTTGGGGTATATTTTTCAGTCCCAGGGACTCTAAAGTAAATCGTCATGGCCTTGGTTTTTAGTGAAATGGACAGAGGAAAAATATTTGAACGCTCGATTTCGAGCTTGTAGGCCTAAATATAGCCCCACTTCATTTTAAAACTGATAGCGTAGCCGAGACCGCCTTAAGCGCATCCTGATTTTGACCAACTTTGGCTCGATTTCCCGGAACGTGATGGATATTTTTCAGTCGCAGGGACTCTAAACTAACTCGTGATGGCCTTGGTTTTTAGTGAAATAGACAGAGGAAAAGTATTTGAACGCTCGGTTTGGAGCTTGTAGGCCGAAATATAGCCCCACTTCATTTTAGGACTGATAGTATAGTTGAGACCGCCTTAAGCCCATCGTGATTATGAGCAACTTTAGCTCGATTTCCCGGAACCTGATGGATATTTTGCAGTCCCAGGGACCTTAAACTAACTCGTGATGGCCTTGGTTTTTAGTGAAATGGAGAGAGGAAAAATATTTGAACGCCCGGTTTCGAGCTTCTAGGCCGAAATATAGCCCCACTTCATTTTAAGACTGAAAGAGTAGCCAAGACCCACTTAGGCGCATCGTGATTTTGACCAACTTTGCCTCTATTTCCCGGAACGTGATGGATATGTTTTAGTCCTAGGGACTCTAAACTAACTTTTGATGGCCTTGGTTTTTTGTAAGATGGACAGAGGAAAAATATTTGAACGCTCGGTTTGGAGCTTGTAGGCCGAAATATAGCCCCACTTCATTTTAAGACTGATAGCGTAGCGGAGAGCGCCTTAAGCCCATCGTTAATTTTGAGCAACTTTGGCTCGATTTCCCGGAACTTGGGGGATATTTTTCAGTCCTAGGGACTCTAAATTAACTTGTGTGGCCTTGGTTTTTAGTGAAATGGACAGAGCAAAAATATTTGAACGCTCGGTTTCGAGCGTCTAGGCCGAAGTAAAGCCCCACTTCATCTTAAGACTAATAGAACAGCCGAGACCGTCTTACGCGCATTTTGATTTTGAAAAACTTTGGCTCCATTTCCCACAAGTGATGGATATTTTTCAGTGCCAGGGCCTATAAAATAATTCGTGCTGGGCTTGGTTTTAAGTGAAATGGACAGAGGAAAAATATTTGATTACTCGGTTTTGCGCTTCTAGGCCGAAATATAGCCTCACTTCATTTTAAGACTGATAGAGTAGCTGAGACCGCCTTACGCGCATCGAAGTTTTGACCACCTTTGGGTCGATTTCCGGAACGTGGGGGATATTTTTCAGTCCCAGGGACTCTAACCTAACTCGTGATGTCCTTGGTTTTTAGTGAAATGGAAAGAGGAGAAATATTTAAACGCTCGGTTTCGAGCTTCTAGGCTAAAATATTGCCCCACTTTATTTGAAGACTGATGGAGTAGCCGAGACCGCCTTACGCGTATCGTGATTTTGACAAACTTTAGCTCGATTTACCGGAACGTAGGCAATATTTTTCAGTCCCAGGGACTCTAAACTAACTCGTAATGGGCTGTGTTTTTAATGAAATTCAGAGAGGAAAAATATTTGAACGCTCGTTTTCCAGCTTCTAGGCCGAAATATAGCCCCACTTCATTTTAAGACTGATAGAGTAGCCGAAACCTCCTTACGCGCATTCTGATTTTGACCAACTTTGGCTGGATTTCCCGGAACGTGTGGGATATTTTTAAGTGTCAGAGACTCTAAACTAACACGTGATGGCCTTCGTTTTTAGTGAAATGGACAGAGGAAAAATATCTGAAGGCTCTGTTTTGAGCTTGTAGACCGAAATATAGCCCCACTGCATTTTAAGACTGATAGAGTAGCTGAGACCGCCTTACTGCATCGTGATTTTGAGCAATTTTGGCTCGATTTCCCGGAACGTGATGGATATTTTTCAGTCCAACGGACTCTAAACTAACTCGTGATTGCCTTGGTTTATACTGAAATGGACAGGGGAAATATATTGGAACGCGCGGTTTCGAGCTTGTAGGCCGAAATATGGCCCCACTTCATTTTAAGACTGATAGAGTAGCCGAGACCGCCTTAAGCCCATCGTGATTGTGACCAACTTTGGCTCGATTTCCCGCAACGTGATGGATATTTCTTAGCCCCAGGGACTCTAAACTAACTGGTGATGGCCTTGGTTTTCAGTCAAATGGAGAGAGGAAAAAATATTTGAACGCTTGGCATCGAGCTCCTAGGGCGAATTATAGCCCCACTTCATGTTAAGACTGATAGAGTAGCCGAGACCGCCTTAGGCGCATCGTGATTTTTACTAACTTTGGCTCAATTTCCCGAAACGTAAACTAACTAACTAACTCGTGATGGCCTTGGTTTTTAGTGAAATGGGCAGAGCAAAAATATGTGAACATTCGGTTTCGAGCTTCTAGGCCGAAATATACCCCCACTTGATTTTAAGACTGATAGAGTAGCCGAGACCGCCTTACGCGCATTGTGATTTTGACAAAATTTGCCTCGATTTCCCGAAACGTGGGGGATATTTTTCAGTTCCAGGGCCTATAAACTAAGTCGTGATTTCCTTGGTTTTTAGTGAAATGGACAGAGGGAAAATATTTGATTACTCGGTTTCGAGCTTCTAGGCCGAAATATAGCCCCACTTCATTTTAAGACTGATTGAGTAGCCGAGACCGTCTTACGCGCATCGTGATTTTGACAAACTTTGCCTCAATTAGGCACAAGCGATGGATATTTTTCAGTCCCAAACTAATTCGTGAAGGGCTTAGTTTTTTGTGAAATGGACAGAGGAAAAATATTTGAACGCTCCGCTTCGAGCTTCTAGGCCGAAATATAGCCCCACTTCATTTTAAGACTCATAGAGCAGTCGAGATCCCCTTACGCGCAGCGAAGTTTTGACCACCGTTGGCTCGATTACCCGGAACTTTGGGGATATTTTTCAGTCCCAGGGACTCTAACCTAACCTTTGATCTCCTTGGTTTCTAGTGAAATGGAGAGAGGAAAAATATTTGAATGCTCGGTATTGAGCTTCTAGGCCGAAATATTGCCAAACTACATTTCAAGACTGATAGAGTAGCCGAGACCACTTTACGCGCATCGTGATTTTGACAAACCTTAGCTCAATTTCCCGGCACGTGAGAGATATTTTTAACTCTCAAGGACTCTAAACTAACTCGTGATGGCCTTGCTTTTTAGTGAAATGGACAAAGGAAAAATATTTGAACATTAGGTTTCGAGCTTCTAGGCCAAAATATAACCCCACATCATTATAAGACTGATAGAGTAGCCCAGAACGCCTTACACACATCGTAATTTTGACCAACTTTGGCTCGATTTCCTGAAACGTGATGGATATTTTTCAATCCCAGGGACTCTAAACTATCTCGAGATCGCCTTGGTTTTTAGTAAAATGGACAGAGGAAAAATATTTGAACGCTCGGTTTGGAGCTTCTAGGCCGAAATATAGCCCCACTTCATTTTAGGACTGATAGATTAGCCGAGACCGCCTTACGCGCATCGTAATTTTGACCAACTTTGGCTCGATTTCCCGAAACGTGGTGGATATTTTTTAGTCGCAGGGACTCTAAATTATCTCGTGATGGCCTTGGTTTTTATTAAAAGGGACCGAAGAAAAATATTTGAACGCTGAGTTTCGAGCTTCTAGGCCGAAATATACCCCCACTTCATTTTAAGATTGATAGAGTAGCCGAGACCGCCTTACGCGCATCATGATTTTGACCAACTTTGGCTCGATTTCCTGGAACATGGGGGATATTTTTAAGTCCCAGGTACTCTAAACTATCTCGTGATGGCCTGGGTTTTTAGTGAAATGGACAGAGGAAAGATATTTGAACACTCGGTTTCGAGCTTCTAGACCAACATAAAGCCCCAGTTCATTTAAGACTGATAGAGTAACCGAGACCGCCTAACACGCATCGTGAATTTGACTAACTTTGGCTCGATTTCGCGGAACGTGATCGATATTTTTCACTCTTAGGGACTCTAAAGTAACTCGTGATTGCCTTGGTTTTTAGTAAAATGGACAGAGGAAAAATATTTGACCGCTTGGTTTCGAGCTTCTAGGCCGAAATATAGCCCCACATCATCTTAGGACTGATAGAGTAGCCGACACCGCCTTACGCGTATCCTGAGTTTTACCAACTTTGGCTCGATTTCCCAAATCTTGGGGAATATTTTTCAGTGCAAGGGACTCTAAACTAACTTGTGAAAGCCTTGGTTTTGAGTGAAATGGACAGAGGAAAACTACTTGAACGCTCGGTCTTGAGCTTCTAGGCCGAAATATAGCCACACTTCATTTTAAGACTGATAGAGTAGCCGAGACCGCCTTACGCGCATTGTGATTTTGACCAACTTTGGCTCCATTTCCCGGATTTTAGGGGATATTTTTAAGTCCCAGGGACTCTAAACTAAAGCGTCATGGCCTTGGTTTTTAGTGAAATAGACAGAGGAAAAATATTTGAAAGCTCGGTTTCGAGCTTCTAGGCCGAAATATAGCCCAGGTTTATTTTAACACTAATCGAGTAGCCGAGACCGCCTTAAGCGCATTGTGATTTTGAGCAACTTTAGCTCCATTTCCCGGAACTTGGGGTATATTTTTCAGTCCCACGGACGCTAAACTAAATCGTCATGGCCTTGGTTTTTAGCGAAATGGACAGAGGAAAAATATTTGAACGCTCGGTTTCGAGCTTCTAGGCCGAAATATAGCCCCACTTTATTTTAACACTGATCAAGTAGCCGAGACCGCCTTACGCGCATTGTGATTTTGACCAACTTGGCCTCCATTTCCCGGAACTTGGGGTATATTTTTCAGTCCCAGGGACTCTAAACTAACTCGTGATTGGAGTTGATTTCAGTGAAATGGACAGAGGAAAAATATTTGAACGCTCGGTTTCGAGCTTCTAGGCCGAAATATAGCCCCACTTTATTTTAACACTGATCAAGTAGCCGAGACCGCCTTACGCGCATTGTGATTTTGACCAACTTGGCCTCCATTTCCCGGAACTTGGGGTATATTTTTCAGTCCCAGGGACTCTAAACTAACTCGTGATTGGAGTTGATTTCAGTGAAATGGACAGAGGAAAAATATTTGAACGCTCGGTTTCGACCTTCTAGGCCGAAACATAGCCCCACTTCATTTTAAGACTGATAGAGTAGCCGAGACCTCGTTCCGTGCGTTGTTATTTTAACCAACTTTGGCTCGATTTCCCGGAACTTGGGGGATATTTTTCAGTCCCAGAGACTCTCAACTATCTCGTGATGGCCTTGGTTTCTAGCAAAATGGACAGAGGAAAAATATTTGAACGCTCGCTTTCGACCTTCTAGACCGAAACATAGCCCCACTTCATTTTAAGACTGATAGAGTAGCCGAGACCTCGTTCCGTGCATTGTTATTTTAACCAACTTTGGCTCGATTTCCCGGAACTTGGGGGATATTTTTCAGTCCCAGAGACTCTCAACTATCTCGTGATGGCCTTGGTTTCTAGCAACATGGACTGAGGAAAAATATTTGAACGCTCGGTTTCGACCTTCTAGGGCGAAACATAGCCCCACTTCATTTTAAGACTGATAGAGTAGCCGAGACCTCGTTCCGTGCATTGTTATTTTAACCAACTTTGGCTCCATTTCCCGGAACTTGGGGGATATTTTTCAGTCCCAGAGACTCTCAACTATCTCGTGATGGCCTTGGTTTCTAGCAAAATGAACAGAGGAAAAATATTTGAACGCTCGGTTTCGAGCTTCTAGGCTGCAATATAGCTCCACTTCATTTTAAGACGGATAGAGTAGCCAACACCGACTTACGCGCATCGTAATTTTGACAAACTTTGGCTCCATTTCCCGGAACGTGATCGATATTTTTCAGTCCCAAGGACTCTAAGCTAACTCGTGAGGGCCTTGGGTTTCAGTGAAATGAACAGAGGAAAAATATCTGAACGCTCGGTTTAGAGCTTTTAGGCCGAAATATAGCCTCACTTCACATTAAGACTGATAGAGTAGGCGACACCGCCTTACGCGTATCGTGAGTTTTACCAACTTTGGCTCGATTTCTTAAACCTTGGGGAATATTTTTCACCGCCAGGCACTCTAAACTAACTTGTGATAGCATTGGTTTTGAGTGAAATGGACAGAGGAAAACTACTTGAACGCTCGGTCTTGAGCTTCTAGGCCGAAATATAGCCCCACTTCATTTGAAGACTGATAGAGTAGCCGAGACCGCCTTACGCGCATTGTGATTTTGACCAACTTTGGCTCGATTTCCCAGATCTTGGTTGATATTTTTGAGTCCCAGGGACTTTAAACTAAAGCGTCATGGCCTTGGTTTTTAGTGAAATAGACAGAGGAAAAATATTTGAACGCTCAGTTTCGAGCTTCTAGGCCGAAATATAGCCCCAGTTTATTTTAACACCGATCGAGTAGCCGAGACCGCCTTAAGCGCATTGTGATTTTGAGCAACTTTAGCTCCATTTCCCGGAGCTTGGGGTATATTTTTCAGTCCCAGGGACTCTAAAGTAAATCGTCATGGCCTTGGTTTTTAGTGAAATGGACAGAGGAAAAATATTTGAACCCTCGATTTCGAGCTTGTAGGCCTAAATATAGCCCCACTTCATTTTAAAACTGATAGCGTAGCCGAGACCGCCTTAAGCGCATCCTGATTTTGACCAACTTTGGCTCGATTTCCCGGAACGTGATGGATATTTTTCAGTCGCAGGGACTCTAAACTAACTCGTGATGGCCTTGGTTTTTAGTGAAATAGACAGAGGAAAAGTATTTGAACGCTCGGTTTGGAGCTTGTAGGCCGAAATATAGCCCCACTTCATTTTAAGACTGATAATATAGTTGAGACCGCCTTAAGCCCATCGTGATTATGAGCAACTTTAGCTCGATTTCCCGGAACCTGATGGATATTTGCAGTCCCAGGGACCTTAAACTAACTCGTGATGGCCTTGGTTTTTAGTGAAATGGACAGAGGAAAAGTATTTGAACGCCCGGTTTCGAGCTTCTAGGCCGAAATATAGCCCCACTTCATTTTAAGACTGAAAGAGTAGCCAAGACCCACTTAGGCGCATCGTGATTTTGACCAACTTTGCCTCTATTTCCCGGAAGTGGAGGGATATTTTCTTAGTCCCAGCGACTCTAAACTAATTCGTGATGGCCTTGGTTCTTAGTGAAATGGACAGGGGGAAAATATTTGAACGCTCGGTTTCGAGCTTCTAGGCCGAAATATAGCCCCACTTCATTTTAAGACTAATAGAGTTGCCGAGACCGCCTTACGCGCATCGTAATTTTGACCAACTTTGGCTCGATTTCCCGCAAAGTGATGGATATTTTTCAGTCGCAGGAACACTAAACTAACTCGTGATGGCCTTAGTTTTTAGTGAAATGGAGAGAGGAAAAATATTTGAACGCTCGGTTTCGACCTTCTAGGCCGAAACATAGCCCCACTTCATTTTAAGACTGATAGAGTAGCCGAGACCTCGTTCCGTGCGTTGTTATTTTAACCAACTTTGGCTCGATTTCCCGGAACTTGGGGGATATTTTTCAGTCCCAGAGACTCTCAACTATCTCGTGATGGCCTTGGTTTCTAGCAAAATGGACAGAGGAAAAATATTTGAACGTTCGCTTTCGACCTTCTAGACCGAAACATAGCCCCACTTCATTTTAAGACTGATAGAGTAGCCGAGACCTCGTTCCGTGCATTGTTATTTTAACCAACTTTGGCTCGATTTCCCGGAACTTGGGGGATATTTTTCAGTCCCAGAGACTCTCAACTATCTCGTGATGGCCTTGGTTTCTAGCAACATGGACTGAGGAAAAATATTTGAACGCTCGGTTTCGACCTTCTAGGCCGAAACATAGCCCCACTTCATTTTAAGACTGATAGAGTAGCCGAGACCTCGTTCCGTGCATTGTTATTTTAACCAACTTTGGCTCGATTTCCCGGAACTTGGGGGATATTTTTCAGTCCCAGAGACTCTCAACTATCTCGTGATGGCCTTGTTTTCTAGCAAAATGGACAGAGGAAAAATATTTGAACGCTCGCTTTCGAGCTTCTAGGCCGAAATATAGCCCCACTTCATTTTAAGACTGAAAGAGTAGCCAAGACCCACTTAGGCGCATCGTGATTTTGACCAACTTTGCCTCTATTTCCCGGAACGTGATGGATATGTTTTAGTCCTAGGGACTCTAAACTAACTTTTGATGGCCTTGGTTTTTTGTAAGATGGACAGAGGAAAAATATTTGAACGCTCGGTTTGGAGCTTGTAGGCCGAAATATAGCCCCACTTCATTTTAAGACTGATAGCGTAGCCGACAGCGCCTTAAGCCCATCGTTAATTTTGAGCAACTTTGGCTCGATTTCCCGGAATTTGGGGGATATTTTTTAGTCCTAGAGACTCTAAATTAACTCGTGATGGCCTTGGTTTTTAGTGAAATGGACAGAGGAAAAATATTTAAAGGCTCCGTTTCCAACTTCTAGCCCGAAATACAGCCCCACTTCATTTTAAGACTGATGGAGTAGCCGAGACCGCCTTACGCGCATTGTGATTTTGACCATCTTTGGCTCGATTTCCATGAACTTGGGAGCATTTTTCAGTCCCAGAGACTCTAAGATATCTTGTAAGGGCGTTGATTTCTAGTAAAATGTACAGAGGAAAGATATTTGAACACTCGGTTTCGAGCTTCTAGGCCGAAATATAGTCCCACTTCATTTTAAGACTGATAGTGTAGCCGAAACCGTCTTACGAGCATCGTGATTTTGACCAACTTTGGCAAGATTTCCAGGAACTACGGGGTTATTCTTCAGTCTCAGGGACTCTAAACTAACTCGTGATGGCCTTGGTGTTTACAAATTTGGCTGGATTTCCCAGAACGTTATGGATATTTTTCAGTCCTAGGGACTCCAAACTAACTCGTGATAGTCTTGGTGTTTAGTGAAATGAACAGAGGAAAAATATTTGAACGCTTGGCTTCGTTAGCTTATAGACCGAAATATAGCCTCACTTTATTTTAACACTGATAGAGTAGCCGAGACCGCCTTACGCGCATCGTGATTTTGACCAAGTTTGGCTCGATTTCCCGGCACTTGGGGGATATTTTCCAATCCCAGGGACTCTAAACTAACTCGTGATGACGTTGGTTTTTAGTCAAATGGAGAGGGGAAAAATATTTGAACGCTCGGTTTCGAGCTTGTAGGCCGAAATATAGCCCCACTTCATATTAAGACTGATAGTGTAGCCGAAACCGTCTTACGAGCATCGTGATTTTGACCAACTTTGGCAAGATTTCCCGGAACTTGGGGGGTATTCTTCAGTTCCAAGGACTCTAAACTAACTCGTGATGGCCTTGGTTTTAACTGAAATGGACAGAAGAAAAATATTTGAACACTCGGTTTCGAGCTTCTGGGCCGAAATATAACCCCACTTCATTTGAAGACTGATAGAGTAGCCGAGACCGCCTTAAGGCTGTCGTGATTTTCGCAACCTTTGGCTTGATTTCCTGGAACGTAAGGGACATATTTAAGTCCCAGGGACACTAAACTAACTCGTGATGGCCTTGGTTTTTAGTGAAATGGACAGAGGAAAAATATTTGAAGGCTCCGTTTCCAACTTCTAGCCCGAAATACAGCCCCACTTCATTTTAAGACTGATGGAGTAGCCCAGACCGCCTTACGCGCATTGTGATTTTGACCATCTTTGGCTCGATTTCCATGAACTTGGGAGCATTTTTCAGTCCCAGAGACTCTAAGATATCTTGTAAGGGCGTTGATTTCTAGTAAAATGTACAGAGGAAAGATATTTGAACACTCGGTTTCGAGCTTCTAGGCCGAAATATAGTCCTACTTCATTTTGAGACTGATTGAGTAGCCGAAACCGCCTTACGCGCATCGTGATTTTGACCAACTTTGGCTCGATTTCGCGGAACGTGAGGGATATTTTATACTCCCAGGGACTCTAAACTAACCCGTGATAGGCTTGGTGTTTAGTGAAATGGACAGAGGAAAAATAATTAAACGTTCGGTTTCGTTAGCTTCTGGGCGGAAATATAGCCCCACTACATTTTACGACTGATAGAGTAGCCGGGACCGCCTTACGCGCATCGGGATTTTGACCAACTTTGGCTCGATTTCCCGGAACTTGGGAGATATTTTTCAGTCCCATCGACTCTAAGCTAACTCTTGATGGCTTTGCTTTTTAGTGAAATGGACAGAGGAAAAACATTTGAACGCTCGCTTTCAAGCTTCTAGGCCGAAATATAGCCCCAGTTTTTTTTAAGACTTATAGAGAAGCCAAGACCGCCTTACGCGCATCGTGATTTTGACGAAGTTTGGGTGGATTTCCCGGAACTTGGGGGATATTTTTCAGCCCCAGGAACTCTAATCTAACTTGTAATGGCCTTGGTTTTTAGTGAAATGGACGAAGGAAAGATATTTGAACGCGCGGTTTCGAGCTTCTAGGCCGAAATATAGCCCCACTTTATTTTAAGACTGATAGAGTAGCCGAGACCGCCTTACGCGCATCGTAATTTTGACCAACTTTCGCTCCATTTCCCGAAACGTGATGGATATTTCTCAGTCCCAGGGATTCTAAACTAACTCGTGATTGGAGTTGATTTCAGTGAAATGGACAGAGGAAAAATATTTGAACGCTCGGTTTGGCGCTTCTAGGCCGAAATATAGCCCCACTTTATTTTAAAACTAATAGAGTAGCCGAGACTGCCTTACGCGCATCGTAATTTTAACCAACTTTGGCCCGATTTCCCGGAACGTGATGGATAAGTTTTAGTCCCAGGGACTCTAAACTAACTCGTGATGCCCTTGGTTTTTAGTGAAATGGACAGAGGAAAAATATTTGAACGCTCTGTTTCTAGCTTCTAGGCCGAAATATAGCCCCACTTCATCTTAAGGCAGATAGAGTAGCCGAGACCGCTTTACGCGCATCGTTATTTTGACCAACTTTGGCTCGATTTCCCGGAAGTGGAGGGATATTTTCTTAGTCCCAGCGACTCTAAACTAATTCGTGATGGCCTTGGTTCTTAGTGAAACAGACAGGGGGAAAATATTTGAACGCTCGGTTGCGAGCCTCTAGGCCGAAATATAGCCCCACTTCATTTTAAGACTAATAGAGTTGCCGAGACCGCCTTACGCGCATCGTAATTTTGACCAACTTTGGCTCGATTTCCCGCAAAGTGATGGATATTTTTCAGTCGCAGGAACACTAAACTTACTAGTGATGGCCTTAGTTTTTAGTGAATTGGACAGAGGAAAAATATTTGAACGCTCGGTTTCGAGCTTCTAGGCCGAAACATAGCCCCACTTCATTTTAAGACTGATAGAGTAGCCGAGAGCTCGTTCCGTGCATTGTTATTTTAACCAACTTTGGCTCGATTTCCCGGAACTTGGGGGATATTTTTCAGTCCCAGAGACTCTCAACTATCTCGTGATGGCCTTGGTTTCTAGCAAAATGGACAGAGGAAAAATATATTAACGCTCGGTTTCGAGCTTCTAGGCTGCAATATAGCCCCACTTCATTTTAAGACGGATAGAGTAGCCAACACCGACTTACGCGCATCGTAATTTTGACAAACTTTGGCTCCATTTCCCGGAACGTGATCGATATTTTTCAGTCCCAAGGACTCTAAGCTAACTCGTGAGGGCCTTGGGTTTCAGTGAAATGAACAGAGGAAAAATATCTGAACGCCCGGTTTAGAGCTTTTAGCCCAAAATATAGCCTCACTTCATTTTAAGACTGATAGAGTACCCGACACCGCCTTACGCGTACCGTGAGTTTTACCAACTTTGGCTCGATTTCCCAAAGCTTGGGGAATATTTTTCAGCGCCAGGCACTCTAAACTAACTTTTGATAGCATTGGTTTTGAGTGAAATGGACAGAGGAAAACTACTTGAACGCTCGGTCTTGAGCTTCTAGGCCGAAATACAGCCCCACTTCATTTGAAGACTGATAGAGTAGCCGAGATCGCCTTACGCGCATTGTGATTTTGACCAACTTTGGCTCGATTTCCCAGATCTTGGTTGATATTTTTGAGTCCCAGGGACTCTAAACTAACTAGTGATGGCCTTGGTTTTTAGTGAAATGGAAAGAGAAAAAATATTTGAACGCCCGGTTTCGAGCTTCTAGGCCGAAATATAGCCCCGCTTCATTTTAAGACTGATAGAGTAGCCGAGACTTCCTTACGCGCATTGTGATTTTGACCAACTTTGGCTCGATTTTCCGGATTTTAGGGGATATTTTTAAGTCCCAGGGACTCTAAACTAAAGCGTCATGGCCTTGGTTTTTAGTGAAATGGACAGAGGAAAAATATTTGAACGCTCCGTTTCGAGCTTGTAGGCCGAAATATAGCCCCACTTTATTTTAACACTGATCGAGTAGCCGAGACCGCCTTAAGCGCATTGTGATTTTGAGCAACTTTAGCTCCATTTCCCGGAGCTTGGGGTATATTTTTCAGTCGCAGGGACTCTAATCTAAATCGTCATGGCCTTGGTTTTTAGTGAAATGGACAGAGGAAAATTATTTAAACGCTCGATTTCGAGCTTGTAGGCCTAAATATAGCCCCACTTCATTTTAAAACTGATAGAGTAGCCGAGACCGCCTTAAGCGTGGATTTCCCGGAACGTGCGGGATATTTTTAAGTGTCAGAGACTCTAAACTAACACGTGATGGCCTTCGTTTTTAGTGAAATGGACAGAGGAAAAATATTTGAAGGCTCGGTTTTGAGCTTGTAGACCGAAATATAGCCCCACTGCATTTTAAGACTGATAGAGTAGCTGAGACCGCCTTACTGCATCGTGATTTTGAGCAATTTTGGCTCGATTTCCCGCAACGTGATGGATATTTTTCAGTCCAACGGACTCTAAACTAACTCGTGATTACCTTGGTTTATACTGAAATGGACAGAGGAAAAATATTGGAACGCGCGGTTTCGAGCTTGTAGGCCTAAATATAGCCCCACTTCATTTTAAAACTGATAGAGTAGCCGAGACCGCTTTAAGCGTGGATTTCCCGGAACGTGCGGGATATTTTTAAGTGTCAGAGACTCTAAACTAACACGTGATGGCCTTCGTTTTTAGTGAAATGGACAGAGGAAAAATATTTGAAGGCTCGGTTTTGAGCTTGTAGACCGAAATATAGCCCCGCTGCATTTTAAGACTGATAGAGTAGCTGAGACCGCCTTACTGCATCGTGATTTTGAGCAATTTTGGCTCGATTTCCCGCAACGTGATGGATATTTTTCAGTCCAACGGACTCTAAACTAACTCGTGATTACCTTGGTTTATACTGAAATGGACAGAGGAAAAATATTGGAACGCGCGGTTTCGAGCTTGTAGGCCGAAATATAGCCCCACTTCATTTTAAGACTGATAGAGTAGCCGAGACCGCCTTAAGCCCATCGTGATTTTGACCAACTTTGGCTCGATTTCCCGCAACGTGATGGATATTTCTTAGCCCCAGGGACTCTAAACTAACTGGTGATGGCCTTGGTTTTCAGTCAAATGGAGAGAGGAAAAAATATTTGAACGCTTGGCTTCGAGCTCCTAGGGCGAATTATAGCCCCACTTCATGTTAAGACTGATAGAGTAGCCGAGACCGCCTTAGGCGCATCGTGATTTTTACTAACTTTGGCTCAATTTCCCGAAACGTAAACTAACTAACTAACTCGTGATGGCCTTGGTTTTTAGTGAAATGGGCAGAGCAAAAATATGTGAACATTCGGTTTCGAGCTTCTAGGCCGAAATATACCCCCACTTGATTTTAAGACTGATAGAGTAGCCGAGACCGCCTTACGCGCATTGTGATTTTGACAAAATTTGCCTCGATTTCCCGAAACGTGGGGGATATTTTTCAGTTCCAGGACCTATAAACTAAGTCGTGATTTCCTTGGCTTTTAGTGAAATGGACAGAGGGAAAATATTTGATTACTCGGTTTCGAGCTTCTAGGCCGAAATATAGCCCCACTTCATTTTAAGACTGATAGAGTAGCCGAGATCGTCTTACGCGCATCGTTATTTTGAAAAACTTTGCCTCAATTACGCACAAGCGATGGATATTTTTCAGTCCCACGGAGTCTAAACTAATTCGTGAAGGGCTTAGTTTTTTGTGAAATGGACAGAGGAAAAATATTTGAACGCTCCGTTTCGAGCTTCTAGTCCGAAATATAGCCCCACTTCATTTTAAGACTCATAGAGCAGTCGAGACCCCCTTACGCGCAGCGAAATTTTGACCACCTTTGGCTCGATTACCCGGAACTTTGGGGATATTTTTCAGTCCCAGGGACTCTAACCTAACCTTTGATCTCCTTGGTTTCTAGTGAAATGGAGAGAGGAAAAATATTTGAATGCTCGGTATTGAGCTTCTAGGCCGAAATATAGCCAAACTACATTTCAAGACTGATAGAGTAGCCGAGACCACCTTACGCGCATCGTGATTTTGACAAACCTTAGCTCAATTTCCCGGCACGTGAGAGATATTTTTAACTCCCAAGGACTCTAAACTAACTCGTGATGGCCTTGCTTTTCAGTGAAATAGACAAAGGAAAAATATTTGAACATTAGGTTTCGAGCTTCTAGGCCAAAATATAACCCCACATCATTATAAGACTGATAGAGTAGCCCAGAACGCCTTACACACATCGTAATTTTGACCAGCTTTGGCTCGATTTCCTGAAACGTGATGGATATTTTTCAATCCCATGGATTCTAAACTATCTCGAGATGGCCTTGGTTTTTAGTAAAATGGACAGAGGAAAAATATTTGAACGCTCGGTTTCGAGTTTCTAGACCGAAATACAGCCCCACTTCATTTTAAGACTGATAGAGTAGCCAAGACCGCCTTACGCGTATTGTGCTTTTGACCAACTTTGGCTCCATTTTCCGGATTTTAGGGGATATTTTTAAGTCCCAGGGACTCTAAACTAAAGCGTCATGGCCTTGGTTTTTAGTGAAATGGACAGAGGAAAAATATTTGAAAGCTCGGTTTCGAGCTTCTAGGCCGAAATATAGCTCCAGTATATTTTAACACTGATCGACTAGCCGAGACCGCCTTAAGCGCATTGTGATTTTGACCAACTTTAGCTCCATTTCCCGGAACTTGGGGTATATTTTTCAGTCCCAGGGACTCTAAACAAACTCGTCGATGCCTTGGGTTTTAGTGAATTGGACAGAGGAAAAATATTTGAACGCTCGGTTTTGAGCTTCTAGGGCGAAATATACCCCCACTTCATTTTAACAATGATAGAGTAGCCGAGATCGCCTTACGCGCATCATGAGTTTAACTAACTTTAACTCAATTTCCGAGATCTAGGGGGATATCTTGCAGTGCCAGGGACTCTAAACTAACTTCTGATGGCCTTGCTTTTTAGTGAAATGAACAGAAGAAAAATATTTGAACGCTAGGTTTAGAGCTTCTAGGCCGAAATAAAGCCCCACTTCATTTTAATACTGAGAGTAGCCAAGACCGCCTTACGCGCATTGTGATTTTGACCAACTTTGGCTCGATTTTCCGGAATTTGGGTAATATTTTTCAGTCCCAGGGACTCCAAACTATTTTGCGATCGCGTTGGTTTTTAGTGAAATGGACAGAGGAAAAATATTTGAACGTTCGGTTTCGAGCGTCTAGGCCGAAATACAGCCCTTCTTCATTTTAAGACTGATAGAGTAGCCGAGACCGCCTTACGCGCATTGTGATTTTGACCAACTTTGGCTCGATTTTCCGGAATTTGGGTAATATTTTTCAGTCCCAGGGACTCCAAACTATTTTGCAATCGCGTTGGTTTTTAGTGAAATGGACAGAGGAAAAATATTTGAACGCTCGGTTTCGAGCGTCTAGGCCGAAATACAGCCCTTCTTCATTTTAAGACTGATAGAGTAGCCGAGACCGCCTTACGCGCATTGTGATTTTGACCAACTTTGGCTCGATTTTCCGGAACTTGGGGAATATTTTTCAGTCCCAGGGACTCTAAACTATTTTGCGATCGCGTTGGTTTTTAGTGAAATGGACAGAGGAAAAATATTTGAACGCTCGGCTTCGAGCTTCTAGGCCGAAATATAGTCCCACTTCATTTTAAGACTGATAGTGTAGCCGAAACCGTCTTACGAGCATCGTGATTTTGACCAACTTTGGCAAGATTTCCAGGAACTAGGGGTTTATTCTTCAGTTTCAGGGACTCTAAACTAACTCGTGATGGCCTTGGTGTTTACAAATTTGACTGGATTTCCCGAAACGTTATGGATATTTTTCAGTCCTAGGGACTCCAAACTAACTCGTGATAGTCTTGGTGTTTAGTGAAATGAACAGAGGAAAAATATTTGAACGCTTGGCTTCGTTAGCTTATAGACCGAAATATAGCCTCACTTTATTTTAACACTGATAGAGTAGCCGAGACCGCCTTACGCGCAACGTGATTTTGACCAAGTTTGGCTCGATTTCCCGGCACTTGGGGGATATTTTCCAATCCCAGGGACTCTAAACTAACTCGTGATGACGTTGGTTTTTAGTCAAATGGAGAGGGGAAAAATATTTGAACGCTCGGTTTCGAGCTTGTAGGCCGAAATATAGCCCCACTTCATATTAAGACTGATAGTGTAGCCGAAACCGTCTTACGAGCATCGTGATTTTGACCAACTTTGGCAAGATTTCCCGGAACTTGGGGGGTATTCTTCAGTTCCAAGGACTCTAAACTAACTCGTGATGGCCTTGGTTTTAACTGAAATGGACAGAAGAAAAATATTTGAACACTCGGTTTCGAGCTTCTGGGCCGAAATATAACCCCACTTCATTTGAAGACTGATAGAGTAGCCGAGACCGCCTTAAGGCTGTCGTGATTTTCGCAACCTTTGGCTTGATTTCCTGGAACGTAAGGGACATATTTAAGTCCCAGGGACACTAAACTAACTCGTGATGGCCTTGGTTTTTAGTGAAATGGACAGAGGAAAAATATTTGAAGGCTCCGTTTCCAACTTCTAGCCCGAAATACAGCCCCACTTCATTTTAAGACTGATGGAGTGGCCGAGACCGCCTTACGCGCATTGTGATTTTGACCATCTTTGGCTCGATTTCCATGAACTTGGGAGCATTTTTCAGTCCCAGAGACTCTAAGATATCTTGTAAGGGCGTTGATTTCTAGTAAAATGTACAGAGGAAAGATATTTGAACACTCGGTTTCGAGCTTCTAGGCCGAAATATAGTCCCACTTCATTTTAAGACTGATAGTGTAGCCGAAACCGTCTTACGAGCATCGTGATTTTGACCAACTTTGGCAAGATTTCCAGGAACTACGGGGTTATTCTTCAGTCTCAGGGACTCTAAACTAACTCGTGATGGCCTTGGTGTTTACAAATTTGGCTGGATTTCCCGGAACGTTATGGATATTTTTCAGTCCTAGGGACTCCAAACTAACTCGTGATAGTCTTGGTGTTTAGTGAAATGAACAGAGGAAAAATATTTGAACGCTTGGCTTCGTTAGCTTATAGACCGAAATATAGCCTCACTTTATTTTAACACTGATAGAGTAGCCGAGACCGCCTTACGCGCATCGTGATTTTGACCAAGTTTGGCTCGATTTCCCGGCACTTGGGGGATATTTTCCAATCCCAGGGACTCTAAACTAACTCGTGATGACGTTGGTTTTTAGTCAAATGGAGAGGGGAAAAATATTTGAACGCTCGGTTTCGAGCTTGTAGGCCGAAATATAGCCCCACTTCATATTAAGACTGATAGTGTAGCCGAAACCGTCTTACGAGCATCGTGATTTTGACCAACTTTGGCAAGATTTCCCGGAACTTGGGGGGTATTCTTCAGTTCCAAGGACTCTAAACTAACTCGTGATGGCCTTGGTTTTAACTGAAATGGACAGAAGAAAAATATTTGAACACTCGGTTTCGAGCTTCTGGGCCGAAATATAACCCCACTTCATTTGAAGACTGATAGAGTAGCCGAGACCGCCTTAAGGCTGTCGTGATTTTCGCAACCTTTGGCTTGATTTCCTGGAACGTAAGGGACATATTTAAGTCCCAGGGACACTAAACTAACTCGTGATGGCCTTGGTTTTTAGTGAAATGGACAGAGGAAAAATATTTGAAGGTTCCGTTTCCAACTTCTAGCCCGAAATACAGCCCCACTTCATTTTAAGACTGATGGAGTAGCCCAGACCGCCTTACGCGCATTGTGATTTTGACCATCTTTGGCTCGATTTCCATGAACTTGGGAGCATTTTTCAGTCCCAGAGACTCTAAGATATCTTGTAAGGGCGTTGATTTCTAGTAAAATGTACAGAGGAAAGATATTTGAACGCGCGGTTTCGAGCTTCTAGGCCGAAATATAGTCCCACTTCATTTTAAGACTGATAGTGTAGCCGAAACCGTCTTACGAGCATCGTGATTTTGACCAACTTTGGCAAGATTTCCAGGAACTACGGGGTTATTCTTCAGTCTCAGGGACTCTAAACTAACTCGTGATGGCCTTGGTGTTTACAAATTTGGCTGGATTTCCCGGAACGTTATGGATATTTTTCAGTCCTAGGGACTCCAAACTAACTCGTGATAGTCTTGGTGTTTAGTGAAATGAACAGAGGAAAAATATTTGAACGCTTGGCTTCGTTAGCTTATAGACCGAAATATAGCCTCACTTTATTTTAACACTGATAGAGTAGCCGAGACCGCCTTACGCGCATCGTGATTTTGACCAAGTTTGGCTCGATTTCCCGGCACTTGGGGGATATTTTCCAATCCCAGGGACTCTAAACTAACTCGTGATGACGTTGGTTTTTAGTCAAATGGAGAGGGGAAAAATATTTGAACGCTCGGTTTCGAGCTTGTAGGCCGAAATATAGCCCCACTTCATATTAAGACTGATAGTGTAGCCGAAACCGTCTTACGAGCATCGTGATTTTGACCAACTTTGGCAAGATTTCCCGGAACTTGGGGGGTATTCTTCAGTTCCAAGGACTCTAAACTAACTCGTGATGGCCTTGGTTTTAACTGAAATGGACAGAAGAAAAATATTTGAACACTCGGTTTCGAGCTTCTGGGCCGAAATATAACCCCACTTCATTTGAAGACTGATAGAGTAGCCGAGACCGCCTTAAGGCTGTCGTGATTTTCGCAACCTTTGGCTTGATTTCCTGGAACGTAAGGGACATATTTAAGTCCCAGGGACACTAAACTAACTCGTGATGGCCTTGGTTTTTAGTGAAATGGACAGAGGAAAAATATTTGAAGGCTCCGTTTCCAACTTCTAGCCCGAAATACAGCCCCACTTCATTTTAAGACTGATGGAGTAGCCGAGACCGCCTTACGCGCATTGTGATTTTGACCAACTTTGGCTCGATTTCCATGAACTTGGGAGCATTTTTCAGTCCCAGAGACTCTAAGATATCTTGTAAGAGCGTTGATTTCTAGTAAAATGTACAGAGGAAAGATATTTGAACACTCGGTTTCGAGCTTCTAGGCCGAAATATAGCCCTACTTCATTTTGAGACTGATTGAGTAGCCGAAACCGCCTTACGCGCATCGTGATTTTGACCAACTTTGGCTCGATTTCGCGGAACGTGAGGGATATTTTATACTCCCAGGGACTCTAAACTAACCCGTGATAGGCTTGGTGTTTAGTGAAATGGACAGAGGAAAAATAATTAAACGTTCGGTTTCGTTAGCTTCTGGGCGGAAATATAGCCCCACTACATTTTACGACTGATAGAGTAGCCGGGACCGCCTTACGCGCATCGGGATTTTGACCAACTTTGGCTCGATTTCCCGGAACTTGGGAGATATTTTTCAGTCCCATCGACTCTAAGCTAACTCTTGATGGCTTTGCTTTTTAGTGAAATGGACAGAGGAAAAATATTTGAACGCTCGCTTTCAAGCTTCTAGGCCGAAATATAGCCCCAGTTTTTTTTAAGACTTATAGAGAAGCCAAGACCGCCTTACGCGCATCGTGATTTTGACGAAGTTTGGGTGGATTTCCCGGAACTTGGGGGATATTTTTCAGCCCCAGGAACTCTAATCTAACTTGTAATGGCCTTGGTTTTTAGTGAAATGGACGAAGGAAAGATATTTGAATGCGCGGTTTCGAGCTTCTAGGCCGAAATATAGTCCCACTTCATTTTAAGACTGATAGTGTAGCCGAAACCGTCTTACGAGCATCGTGATTTTGACCAACTTTGGCAAGATTTCCAGGAACTACGGGGTTATTCTTCAGTCTCAGGGACTCTAAACTAACTCGTGATGGCCTTGGTGTTTACAAATTTGGCTGGATTTCCCGGAACGTTATGGATATTTTTCAGTCCTAGGGACTCCAAACTAACTCGTGATAGTCTTGGTGTTTGGTGAAATGAACAGAGGAAAAATATTTGAACGCTTGGCTTCGTTAGCTTATAGACCGAAATATAGCCTCACTTTATTTTAACACTGATAGAGTAGCCGAGACCGCCTTACGCGCATCGTGATTTTGACCAAGTTTGGCTCGATTTCCCGGCACTTGGGGGATATTTTCCAATCCCAGGGACTCTAAACTAACTCGTGATGACGTTGGTTTTTAGTCAAATGGAGAGGGGAAAAATATTTGAACGCTCGGTTTCGAGCTTGTAGGCCGAAATATAGCCCCACTTCATATTAAGACTGATAGTGTAGCCGAAACCGTCTTACGAGCATCGTGATTTTGACCAACTTTGGCAAGATTTCCCGGAACTTGGGGGGTATTCTTCAGTTCCAAGGACTCTAAACTAACTCGTGATGGCCTTGGTTTTAACTGAAATGGACAGAAGAAAAATATTTGAACACTCGGTTTCGAGCTTCTGGGCCGAAATATAACCCCACTTCATTTGAAGACTGATAGAGTAGCCGAGACCGCCTTAAGGCTGTCGTGATTTTCGCAACCTTTGGCTTGATTTCCTGGAACGTAAGGGACATATTTAAGTCCCAGGGACACTAAACTAACTCGTGATGGCCTTGGTTTTTAGTGAAATGGACAGAGGAAAAATATTTGAAGGCTCCGTTTCCAACTTCTAGCCCGAAATACAGCCCCACTTCATTTTAAGACTGATGGAGTAGCCGAGACCGCCTTACGCGCATTGTGATTTTGACCAACTTTGGCTCGATTTCCATGAACTTGGGAGCATTTTTCAGTCCCAGAGACTCTAAGATATCTTGTAAGGGCGTTGATTTCTAGTAAAATGTACAGAGGAAAGATATTTGAACACTCGGTTTCGAGCTTCTAGGCCGAAATATAGTCCTACTTCATTTTGAGACTGATTGAGTAGCCGAAACCGCCTTACGCGCATCGTGATTTTGACCAACTTTGGCTCGATTTCGCGGAACGTGAGGGATATTTTATACTCCCAGGGACTCTAAACTAACCCGTGATAGGCTTGGTGTTTAGTGAAATGGACAGAGGAAAAATAATTAAACGTTCGGTTTCGTTAACTTCTGGGCTGAAATATAGCCCCACTACATTTTACGACTGATAGAGTAGCCGGGACCGCCTTACGCGCATCGGGATTTTGACCAACTTTGGCTCGATTTCCCGGAACTTGGGAGATATTTTTCAGTCCCATCGACTCTAAGCTAACTCTTGATGGCTTTGCTTTTTAGTGAAATGGACAGAGGAAAAACATTTGAACGCTCGCTTTCAAGCTTCTAGGCCGAAATATAGCCCCAGTTTTTTTTAAGACTTATAGAGAAGCCAAGACCGCCTTACGCGCATCGTGATTTTGACGAAGTTTGGGTGGATTTCCCGGAACTTGGGGGATATTTTTCAGCCCCAGGAACTCTAATCTAACTTGTAATGGCCTTGGTTTTTAGTGAAATGGACGAAGGAAAGATATTTGAACGCGCGGTTTCGAGCTTCTAGGCCGAAATATAGCCCCACTTTATTTTAAGACTGATAGAGTAGCCGAGACCGCCTTACGCGCATCGTAATTTTGACCAACTTTCGCTCCATTTCCCGAAACGTGATGGATATTTCTCAGTCCCAGGGATTCTAAACTAACTCGTGATTGGAGTTGATTTCAGTGAAATGGACAGAGGAAAAATATTTGAACGCTCGGTTTGGCGCTTCTAGGCCGAAATATAGCCCCACTTTATTTTAAAACTAATAGAGTAGCCGAGACTGCCTTACGCGCATCGTAATTTTAACCAACTTTGGCCCGATTTCCCGGAACGTGATGGATAAGTTTTAGTCCCAGGGACTCTAAACTAACTCGTGATGCCCTTGGTTTTTAGTGAAATGGACAGAGGAAAAATATTTGAACGCTCTGTTTCTAGCTTCTAGGCCGAAATATAGCCCCACTTCATCTTAAAGCAGATAGAGTAGCCGAGACCGCTTTACGCGCATCGTTATTTTGACCAACTTTGGCTCGATTTCCCGGAAGTGGAGGGATATTTTCTTAGTCTCAGCGACTCTAAACTAATTCGTGATGGCCTTGGTTCTTAGTGAAATGGACAGGGGGAAAATATTTGAACGCTCGGTTTCGAGCTTCTAGGCCGAAATATAGCCCCACTTCATTTTAAGACTAATAGAGTTGCCGAGACCGCCTTACGCGCATCGTAATTTTGACCAACTTTGGCTCGATTTCCCGCAAACTGATGGATATTTTGCAGTCGCAGGAACACTAAACTAACTAGTGATGGCCTTAGTTTTTAGTGAATTGGACAGACGAAAAATATTTGAACGCTCGGTTTCGAGCTTCTAGGCCGAAATATAGCCCCACTTCATTTTAAGACTGAAAGAGTAGCCAAGACCCACTTACGCGCATCGTGATTTTGACCAACTTTGCCTCTATTTCCCGGAACGTGATGGATATGTTTTAGTCCTAGGGACTCTAAACTAACTTTTGATGGCCTTGGCTTTTTGTAAGATGGACAGAGGAAAATTATTTGAACGCTCGGTTTGGAGCTTGTAGGCCGAAATATAGCCCCACTTCATTTTAAGACTGATAGCGTAGCCGAGAGCGCCTTAAGCCCATCGTTAATTTTTGAGCAACTTTGGCTCGATTTCCCGGAACTTGGGGCATATTTTTCAATCCCAGGGACTCTAAATTAACTCGTGATGGCCTTGGTTTTTAGTTAAATGGACAGAGCAAAAATATTTGAACGCTCGGTTTCGAGCTTCAAGGCCGAAGTAAAGCCCCACTTCATCTTAAGACTAATAGAACAGCCGAGACCGTCTTACGCGCATTTTGATTTTGAAAAACTTTGGCTCCATTTCCCACAAGTGATGGATATTTTTCAGTGCCAGGGCCTATAAAATAATTCGTGCTGGGCTTGGTTTTAAGTGAAATGGACAGAGGAAAAATATTTGATTACTCGGTTTCGAGCTTCTGGGCCGAAATATAGCCCCACTTCATTTTAAGACTGATGGAGTAGCTGAGACCGCCTTACGCGCATCGAAGTTTTGACCACCTTTGGGTCGATTTCCGGAACGTGGGGGATATTTTTCAGTCCCAGGGACTCTAACCTAACTCGTGATGTCCTTGGTTTTTAGTGAAATGGAAAGAGGAAAAATATTTAAACGCTCGGTTTCGAGCTTCTAGGCTAAAATATTGCCCCACTTTATTTGAAGACTGATGGAGTAGCCGAGACCGCCTTACGCGAATCCTGATTTTGACAAACTTTAGCTCGATTTACCGGAACGTAGGCAATATTTTTCAGTCCCAGGGACTCTAAACTAACTCGTAATGGCCTGTGTTTTTAATGAAATCCAGAGAGGAAAAATATTTGAACGCTCGTTTTCCAGCTTCTAGGCTGAAATATAGCCCCACTTCATTTTAAGACTGATAGAGTAGCCGAAACCTCCTTACGCGCATCGTGATTTTGACCAACTTTGGCTGGATTTCCCGGAATGTGTGGGATATTTTTAAGTGTCAGAGACACTAAACTAACACGTGATGGCCTTCGTTTTTAGTGAAATGGACAGAGGAAAAATATTTGAAGGCTCGGTTTTGAGCTTGTAGACCGAAATATAGCCCCACTGCATTTTAAGACTGATAGAGTAACTGAGACCGCCTTACTGCATCGTGATTTTGAGCAATTTTGGCTCGATTTCCCGCAACGTGATGGATATTTCTTAGCCCCAGGGACTCTAAACTAACTCGTGATGGCCTCGGTTTTCAGTGAAATGGAGAGAGGAAAAAATATTTGAACGCTTGGCTTCGAGCTCCTAGGGCGAATTATAGCCCCACTTCATGTTAAGACTGATAGAGTAGCCGAGACCGCCTTAGGCGCATCGTGATTTTTACTAACTTTGGCTCAATTTCCCGGAACGTAAAGGAAATTTTTCAGTCCCACGGAGTCTAAACTAACTCGTGATGGCCTTGGTTTTTAGTGAAATGGGCAGAGCAAAAATATGTGAACATTCGGTTTCGAGCTTCTAGGCCGAAATATACCCCCACTTGATTTTAAGACTGATAGAGTAGCCGAGACCGCCTTACACGCATTGTGATTTTGACAAAATTTGCCTCGATTTCCCGAAACGTGGGGGATATTTTTCAGTTCCAGGGCCTATAAACTAAGTCGTGATTTCCTTGGTTTTTAGTGAAATGGACAGAGGGAAAATATTTGATTACTCGGTTTCGAGCTTCTAGGCCAAAATATAGCCCCACTTCATTTTAAGACTGATAGAGTAGCCGAGACCGCCTTACGCGCATCGTGAATTTGACCAACTTTGGCTCCATTTCCCGGAACGTGATGGATGTTTCTCATTCCCAGTGACTCTTAAGTAACTCGTGGTGGTCTTGGTTTTTAGTGAAATAGAGAGAGGAAATATATTTGAACGCTCGGTTTCGAGCTTCAAGGCCGGAATATAGCCCCACTTCATTTTACGACTAATAAACTAGGCGAGACCGCCTTACGCGCATTGGGATTTTGACAAACTTTGGCTCGATTTCCCGGAACTTGGGGAATATTTTTTAGTCCCATCGACTTTTAAACTAACTCGTGATGGCCTTGGTTTTTAGTGAAATGGACAGAGCAAAAATATTTGAACGCTCGGTTTCGAGCTTCTCCGCCGAAATTCAGCCCCACTTCATGTTAACACTGATAGAGTAGCGGAGACCGCCTTACGCGCATCGTGATTTTGACCAACTTTGCCTCTATTTCCCGGAACGTGATGGATACTTTTTAGTCCTAGGGACTCTGAACTAACTCGTGATGGCCTTGGTTTTTTTTAAAATGGACAGAGGAAAAATATTTGAACGCTTGGTTTCGAGAATCTAGGCCGAGATATAGCCCCATGTCATTTTTAGACTGGTAGAGTAGCCGAGACCGCTTTACGCGCATTGTGATTTTGACCTACTTCGGCTCGATTTCCCGGAACTTGGGGGATATTTTGTATTCCCAGGGACTCTAAACTAACTCGTGATGGCCTTGGTTTTTAGTGAAATGGACAGAGGAAAAATATTTGAACGCTCTGTTTCGAGCTTCCAGGCCAAAATATAGCCCCACTTCATTTTAAGACTGATAGAGAAGCCGAGACCGCTTCAGGCGCATCGTGATTTTGACCAACTTTGGCTCGATTTCCGGGAAATTGGGAGATATTTTTCAGTCCCAGGGCTCTGAACTAGCTCGTGATGGCCTTGTTTTTTTGTGAAATGGAGAGGGTAAAAATATTTGAATGCTCGGTTTCGGACTTCTCGGCGGAAATATAGCCCCACTTCATTTTCAAACTAATGGAGTAGCCGAAACCGCCTTACGGGCATCGTGATTTTGACTAACTTTGGCTCGATTTCCGCGAACGTGATGGATATTTTGCAGTCCCACGGACTCTAAATTAACTCGTGATAGCCTTGGTTTTTAGTGAAATGGACAGAGGAAAAATATTTGAACGCTCGGTTTCGAGCTTCTAGGCCGAAATATAGCGCTATTTCATTTTAAGATTGATGGAGTAGCCGAGACCCCCTTACGCGCATCGTGATTTTGACCAACTTTGGCTCGATTTACCGGAACTTAGTAAATATTTTTCAGTCCAGGGACTCTAAACTAACTCATAATGGCCTTGGTTTTTATTGAAATGGAGAGAGGAAAAATATTTAAACGCTCGTTTTCCAGCTTCTTGGCCGAAATATAGCCAAACTTCATTTTAAGACTGATAGAGTAGCCGAAAGCTCCTTACGCGCATCGTGATTTTGACCAACTTTGGCTCGATTTCCCGGAACGTGTGGGATATTTTTCAGTGTCAGAGACTCTATATCAACTCGTGATGGCCTTGGTTATTAGTGAAATGGAGAGACGAAAAGTATTTGAACGCTCGGTTTCGAGCTTCTAGGCCGAAATATAGCCCCACTTCATTTTAAGACTGATTGAGTAGCCGAGACCGTCTTACGCGCATCGTGATTTTGACAAACTTTGCCTCAATTACGCACAAGCGATGGATATTTTTCAGTCCCACGGAGTCTAAACTAATTCGTGAAGGGCTTAGTTTTTTGTGAAATGGACAGAGGAAAAATATTTGAACGCTCCGCTTCGAGCTTCTAGGCCGAAATATAGCCCCACTTCATTTTAAGACTCATAGAGCAGTCGAGACCCCCTTACGCGCAGCGAAATTTTGACCACCTTTGGCTCGATTACCCGGAACTTTGGGGATATTTTTCAGTCCCTGGGACTCTAACCTAACCTTTGATCTCCTTGGTTTCTAGTGAAATGGAGAGAGGAAAAATATTTGAATGCTCGGTATTGAGCTTCTAGGCCGAAATATAGCCAAACTACATTTCAAGACTGATAGAGTAGCCGAGACCACCTTACGTGCATCGTGATTTTGACAAACCTTAGCTCAATTTCCCGGCACGTGAGAGATATTTTTAACTCCCAAGGACTCTAAACTAACTCGTGATGGCCTTGGTTTTTAGTGAAATGGACAAAGGAAAAATATTTGAACATTAGGTTTCGAGCTTCTAGGCCAAAATATAACCCCACATCATTATAAGACTGATAGAGTAGCCCAGAACGCCTTACACACATCGTAATTTTGACCAACTTTGGCTCGATTTCCTGAAACGTGATGGATATTTTTCAATCCCATGGACTCTAAACTATCTCGAGATGGCCTTGGTTTTTAGTAAAATGGACAGAGGCAAAATATTTGAACGCTTGGTTTCGAGCTTCTAGGCCGAAATATAGCCCCACTTCATTTTAGGACGGATAGATTAGCCGAGACCGCCTTACGCGCATCGTAATTTTGACCAACTTTGGCTCGATTTCCCGCAAAGTGATGGATATTTTTCAGTCGCAGGAATACTAAACTAACTAGTGATGGCCTTAGTTTTTAGTGAATTGGACAGAGGAAAAATATTTGAACGCTCGGTTTCGACCTTCTAGGCCGAAACATAGCCCCACTTCATTTTAAGACTGATAGAGTAGCCGAAACCTCGTTCCGTGCATTGTTATTTTAACCAACTTTGGCTCGATTTCCCGGAACTTGGGGGATATTTTTCAGTCCCAGAGACTCTAAACTATCTCGTGATGGCCTTAGTTTCTAGCAAAATGGACAGAGGAAAAATATTTGAACGCTCGGTTTCAAGCTTCTAGGCTGCAATATAGCCCCACTTCATTTTAAGACGGATAGAGTAGCCAACACCGACTTAGGCGCAACGTAATTTTGACAAACTTTGGGTCCATTTCCCCGAACGTGATCGATATTTTTCAGTCGCAGGGACTCTAAGCTAACTCGTGATGGCCTTGGGTTTCAGTGAAATGAACAGAGGAAAAATATCTGAACGCTCGGTTTAGAGCTTTTAGGCCGAAATATAGCCTCACTTCATTTTAAGACTGATAGAGTAGGCGACACCGCCTTACGCGTATCGCGAGTTTCACCAACTTTGGCTCGATTTCCCAAAGCTTGGGGAATATTTTTCAGCGCCAGGCACTCTAAACTAACTTGTGATAGCATAGGTTTTGAGTGAAACGGACAGAGCAAAACTACTTGAACGCTCGGTCTTGAGCTTCTAGGCCGAAATATAGCCCCACTTCATTTGAAGACTGATAGAGTAGCCGAGACCGCCTTACCCGCATTGTGATTTTGACCAACTTTGGCTCGATTTCCCAGATCTTGGTTGATATTTTTGAGTCCCAGGGACTCTAAACTAAGTAGTGATGGCCTTGGTTTTGAGTGAAATGGAAAGAGGAAAAATACTTGAACACTCGGCTTCGAGCTTCTAGGCCGAAATATAGCCCCGCTTCATTTTAAGACTGATAGAGTAGCCGAGACCGCCTTACGCGCATTGTGATTTTGACCAACTTTGGCTCCATTTTCCGGATTTTAGTGGATATTTTTAAGTCCCAGGGACTCTAAACTAAAGCGTCATGGCCTTGGTTTTTAGTGAAATGGACAGAGGAAAAATATTTGAACGCTCGATTTCGAGCCTGTAGGCCTAAATATAGCCCCACTTCATTTTAAAACTGATAGAGTAGCCGAGACCGCCTTAAGCGCATCCTGATTTTGACCAACTTTGGCTCGATTTCCCGGAACGTGATGGATATTTTTCAGTCGCAGGGACTCTAAACTAACTCGTGATGGCCTTGGTTTTTAGTGAAATAGACAGAGGAAAAGTATTTGAACGCTCGGTTTCGAGCTTCTAGGCCGAAATATAGCCCCACTTCATTTTAAGACTGATAAAGTAGCCGAGACCGCCTTAAGCCCATCGTGATTTTGAGCAACTTTGGCTCGATTTCCCGGAACCTGATGGATATTTTGCAGTCCCAGGGACCTTAAACTAACTCGTGATGCCCTTGGTTTTTAGTGAAATGGAGAGAGGAAAAATATTTGAACGCCCGGGTTCGAGCTTCTAGGCCGAAATATAGCCCCACTTCATTTTAAGACTGAAAGAGTAGCCAAGACCCACTTACGCGCATCGTGATTTTGACCAACTTTGCCTCTATTTCCCGGAACGTGATGGATATGTTTTAGTCCTAGGGACTCTAAACTAACTTTTGATGGCCTTGGTTTTTTGTAAGATGGACAGAGGAAAAATATTTGAACGCTCGGTTTGGAGCTTGTAGGCCGAAATATACCCCCACTTCATTTTAAGACTGATAGCGTAGCCGAGACCGCCTTAAGCCCATCGTTAATTTTGAGCAACTTTGGCTCGATTTCCCGGAACTTGGGGGATATTTTTCAATCCCAGGGACTCTAAATTAACTCGTGATGGCCTTGGGTTTTAGTGAAATGGACAGAGCAAAAATATTTGAACGCTCGGTTTCGAGCTTTAAGGCCGAAGTAAAGCCCCACTTCATCTTAAGACTAATAGAACAGCCGAGACCGTCTTACGCGCACTTTGATTTTGAAAAACTTTGGCTCCATTTCCCACAAGTGATGGATATTTTTCAGTGCCAGGGCCTATAAAATAATTCGTGCTGGGCTTGGTTTTAAGTGAAATGCACAGAGGAAAAATATTTGATTACTCGGTTTCGAGCTTCTAGGCCGAAATATAGCCTCACTTCATTTTAAGACTGATAGAGTAGCTGAGACCGCCTTACGCGCATCGAAGTTTTGACCACCTTTGGGTCGATTTCCGGAACGTGGGGGATATTTTTCAGTCCCAGGGACTCTAACCTAACTCGTGATGTCCTTGGTTTTTAGTGAAATGGAAAGAGGAGCTTCTAGGCTAAACTATTGCCCCACTTTATTTGAAGACTGATGGAGTAGCCGAGACCGCCTTACGCGAATCGTGATTTTGACAAACTTTAGCTCGATTTACCGGAACGTAGGCAATATTTTTCAGTCCCAGGGACTCTAAACTAACTCGTAATGGCCTGTGTTTTTAATGAAATTCGGAGAGGAAAAATATTTGAACGCTCGTTTTCCAGCTTCTAGGCCGAAATATAGCCCCACTTCATTTTAAGACTGATGGAGTAGCCCAAACCTCCTTACGCGCATTGGGATTTTGACAAATTTTGGCTCGATTTCCTGGAACTTGGGGAATATTTTTTAGTCCCATCGACTTTTAAACTAACTCGTGATGGCCTTGGTTTTTAGTAAAATGGACAGAGCAAAAATATTTGAACGCTCGGTTTCGAGCTTCTCCGCCGAAATTCAGCCCCACTTCATGTTAACACTGATAGAGTAGCGGAGACCGCCTTACGCGCATCGTGATTTTGACCAACTTTGCCTCTATTTCCCGGAACGTGACGGATACTTTTTAGTCCTAGGGACTCTAAACTAGCTCGTCATGGCCTTGGTTTTTTGTAAAATGGACAGAGGAAAAATATTTGAACGCTTGGTTTCGAGAATCTAGGCCGAGATATAGCCCCACGTCATTTTAAGACTGGTAGAGTAGCCGAGACCGCTTTACGCGCATTGTGATTTTGACCTACTTCGGCTCGATTTCCCGGAACTTGGGGGATATTTTGCATTCCCAGGGACTCTAAACTAACTCGTGATGGCCTTGGTTTTTAGTGAAATGGACAGAGGAAAAATATTTGAACGCTCTGTTTCGAGCTTCCAGGCCAAAATATACCCCCCCCCCCCCCCTTCATTTTAAGACTGATAGAGAAGCCGAGACCGCTTTAGGCGCATCGTGATTTTGACCAACTTTGGCTCGATTTCCGGGAAATTGGGAGATATTTTTCAGTCCCAGGACTCTAAACTAGCTCGTGATGGCCTTGTTTTTTTGTGAAATGGAGAGAGTGAAAATATTTGAAAGCTCGGTTTCGAGCTTCTCGGCGGAAATATAGCCCCACTTCATTTTCAGACTAATGGAGTAGCCGAAACCGCCTTACGGGCATTGTGATTTTGACTAACTTTGGCTCGATTTCCCCGAACGTGATGGATATTTTGCAGTCCCACGGACTCTAAATTAACTCGTGATAGCCTTGGTTTTTAGTGAAATGGACAGAGGAAAAATATTTGAACGCTCGGTTTCGAGCTTCTAGGCCGAAATATAGCGCTACTTCATTTTAAGATTGATGGAGTAACCGAGACCCCCTTACGCGCATCGTGATTTTGACCAAATTTGGCTCGATTTACCGGAACGTAGTAAATATTTTTCAGTCCAGGGACTCTAAACTAACTCATAATGGCCTTGGTTTTTATTGAAATGGAGAGAGGAAAAATATTTAAACGCTCGTTTTCCAGCTTCTTGGCCGAAATATAGCCAAACTTCATTTTAAGACTGATAGAGTAGCCGAAAGCTCCTTACGCGCATCGTGATTTTGACCAACTTTGGCTGGATTTCCCGGAACGTGTGGGATATTTTTCAGTGTCAGAGACTCTATATCAACTCGTGATGGCCTTGGTTATTAGTGAAATGGAGAGACGAAAACTATTTGAACGCTCGGTTTCGAGCTTCTAGGCCGAAATATAGCCCCACTTCATTTTAAGACTGATTGAGTAGCCGAGACCGTCTTACGCGCATCGTGATTTTGACAAACTTTGCCTTAATTACGTACAAGCGATGGATATTTTTCAGTCCCACGGAGTCTAAAGTTATTCGTGAAGGGCTTAGTCTTTTGTGAAATGGACAGAGAAAAAATATTTGAACGCTCCGTTTCGAGCTTCTAGGCCGAAATATAGCGCCACTTCATTTTAAGACTCATAGAGCAGTCGAGACCCCCTTACGCGCAGCGAAATTTTGACCACCTTTGGCTCGATTACCCGGAACTTTGGGGATATTTTTCAGTCCCTGGGACTCTAACCTAACCTTTGATCTCCTTGGTTTCTAGTGAAATGGAGAGAGGAAAAATATTTGAATGCTCGGTATTGAGCTTCTAGGCCGAAATATAGCCAAACTACATTTCAAGACTGATAGAGTAGCCGAGACCACCTTACGTGCATCGTGATTTTGACAAACCTTAGCTCAATTTCCCGGCACGTGAGAGATATTTTTAACTCCCAAGGACTCTAAACTAACTCGTGATGGCCTTGGTTTTTAGTGAAATGGACAAAGGAAAAATATTTGAACATTAGGTTTCGAGCTTCTAGGCCAAAATATAACCCCACATCATTATAAGACTGATAGAGTAGCCCAGAACGCCTTACACACATCGTAATTTTGACCAACTTTGGCTCGATTTCCTGAAACGTGATGGATATTTTTCAATCCCAGGGACTCTAAACTATCTCGAGATGGCCTTGGTTTTTAGTAAAATGGACAGAGGAAAAATATTTTAACGCTGGGTTTCGAGCTTCTAGGCCGAAATATAGCGCCACTTCATTTTAAGACTCATAGAGCAGTCGAGACCCCCTTACGCGCAGCGAAATTTTGACCACCTTTGGCTCGATTACCCGGAACTTTGGGGATATTTTTCAGTCCCTGGGACTCTAACCTAACCTTTGATCTCCTTGGTTTCTAGTGAAATGGAGAGAGGAAAAATATTTGAATGCTCGGTATTGAGCTTCTAGGCCGAAATATAGCCAAACTACATTTCAAGACTGATAGAGTAGCCGAGACCACCTTACGTGCATCGTGATTTTGACAAACCTTAGCTCAATTTCCCGGCACGTGAGAGATATTTTTAACTCCCAAGGACTCTAAACTAACTCGTGATGGCCTTGGTTTTTAGTGAAATGGACAAAGGAAAAATATTTGAACATTAGGTTTCGAGCTTCTAGGCCAAAATATAACCCCACATCATTATAAGACTGATAGAGTAGCCCAGAACGCCTTACACACATCGTAATTTTGACCAACTTTGGCTCGATTTCCTGAAACGTGATGGATATTTTTCAATCCCAGGGACTCTAAACTATCTCGAGATGGCCTTGGTTTTTAGTAAAATGGACAGAGGAAAAATATTTTAACGCTGGGTTTCGAGCTTCTAGGCCGAAATATAGCCCCACTTCATTTTAGGACTGATAGATTAGCCGAGACCGGTTTACGCACATTGTAATTTTGACCAACTTTGGCTCGATTTCCCGAAACGTGGTGGATATTTTTTAGTCGCAGGGACTCTAAATGATCTCGTGATGGCCTTGGTTTTTATTAAAAGGGACCGAAGAAAAATATTTGAACGCTGAGTTTTGAGCTTCTAGGCCGAAATATACCCCCACTTCATTTTAAGATTGATAGAGTAGCCGAGACCGCCTTACGCGCATCATGATTTTGACCAACTTTGGCTCGATTTCCTGGAACATGGGGGATATTTTTAAGTCCCAGGGACTCTAAACTATCTCGTGATGGCCTTGGTTTTTAGTGAAATGGACAGAGGAAAAATATTTGAACACTCGGTTTCGAGCTTCTAGACCAAAATAAAGCCCCAGTTCATTTAATACTGATAGGGTAACCGAGACCGCCTAACACGCATCGTGAATTTGACTAACTTTGGCTCGATTTCGCGGAACGTGGGAGATATTTTTCAGTCCTAGGGACTCTAAAGTAACTCGTGATTGCCTTGGTTTTTAGTAAAATGGACAGAGGAAAAATATTTGAACGCTTGGTTTCGAGCTTCTAGGCCGAAATATAGCCCCACATCATCTTAGGACTGATAGAGTAGCCGACACCGCCTTACGCGTATCGTGAGTTTTACCAACTTTGGCTCGATTTCCCAAATCTTGGGGAATATTTTTCAGTACCAGGGACTCTAAACTAACTTGTGAAAGCCTTGGTTTTGAGTGAAATGGACAGAGGAAAACTACTTGAACGCTCGCTCTTGAGCTTCTAGGCCGAAATATAGCCACACTTCATATTAAGACTGATAGAGTAGCCGAGACCGCCTTACGCGCATTGTGATTTTGACCAACTTTGGCTCCATTTCCGGGATTTTAGGGGATATTTTTAAGTCCCAGGGACTCTAAACTAAAGCGTCATGGCCTTGATTGTTAGTGAAATGGACAGAGGAAAAATATTTGAACGCTCGGTTTCGAGCTTCTAGGCCGAAATATAGCCCCACTATATTTTAACACTAATCGAGTCGCCGAGACTGCCTTAAGCGCATTGTGACTTTCACCAACTTTAGTTCCATTTCCCGGAACTTGGGGTATATTTTTCAGTCCCGGGGACGCTAAACTAAATCGTCATGACCTTGGTTTTTAGCGAAATGGACAGAGAAAAAATATTTGAACGCTCGGTTTCGAGCTTCTAGGCCGAAATATAGCCCCACTTTATTTTAACACTGATCGAGTAGCCGAGACCGCCTTACGCGCATTGTGATTTTGACCAACTTTGGCTCCATTTCCCGGAACTTGGGGTATATTTTTCAGTCCCAGGGACTCTAAACAAACTCGTCGATGCCTTGGTTTTTACTGAAATGGACAGAGCAAAAATATTTGAACGCTCGGTTTCGAGCTTCTAGGGCGAAATATACCCCTACTTCATTTTAAGACTGATAGAGTAGCCGAGATCGCCTTACGCGCATCATGAGTTTGACCAACTTTAACTCAATTTCCCAGATCTTGGGGGATATTTTGCAGTGCCAGGGACTCTAAACTAACTTCTGATGGCCTTGCTTTTTAGTGAAATGAACAGAAGAAAAATATTTGAACGCTAGGTTTGGAGCTTCTAGGCCGAAATAAAGCCCCACTTCATTTTAATACTGAGAGTAGCCAAGACCGCCTTACGCGCATTGTGATTTTGACCAACTTTGGCTCCATTTCCCGGATTTTAGGGGATATTTTTCAGTCTCTGGTTCTCTAAACTAACTCGTGATGGCCTTGGTTTTTTCTGAAATGGACAGCTCGGTTTCGAGCGTCTAGGCCGAAATACAGCCCTTCTTCATTTTAAGACTGATAGAGTAGCCGAGACCGCCTTACGCGCATCGTGATTTTGACCAGCTTTGGCTCGATTTTCAGGAAATTAGGGAATATTTTTCAGTCCCAGGGACTCTAAACTATTTTGCGATCGCGTTGGTTTTTAGTGAAATGGACAGAGGAAAAATATTTGAACGCTCGGCTTCGAGCGTCTAGGCCGAAATATAGCCCCACATCATCTTAGGACTGATAGAGTAGCCGACACCGCCTTACGCGTATCGTGAGTTTTACCAACTTTGGCTCGATTTCCATGAACTTGGGAGCATTTTTCAGTCCCAGAGACTCTAAGATATCTTATAAGGGCGTTGATTTCTAGTGAAATGGACAGAGGAAAAATATTTGAACACTTGCTTTCGAGCTTCTAGGCCGAAATATAGCCCACTTCATTTTAAGACTAATAGAGTAGCCGAGACCGCCTTACGCGCATCATAATTTTGACCAACTTTGGCTCGACTTCCCGCAAAGTGATGGATATTTTTCAGTCGCAGGAACACTAAACTAACTAGTGATGGCCTTAGTTTTTAGTGAAATGGGCAGAGGAAAAATATTTGAACGCTCGGTTTCGACCTTCTAGGCCGAAACATAGCCCCTCTTCATTTTAAGACTGATAGAGTAGCCGAGACCTCCTTCCGTGCATTGTTATTTTAACCAACTTTGGCTCGATTTCCCGGAACTTGGGGGATATTTTTCAGTCCCAGAGACTCTAAACTATCTCGTGATGGCCTTGGTCTCTAGCAAAATGGACAGAGGAAAAATATTTGAACGCTCGGTTTCGAGCTTCTAGGCTGCAATATAGCCCCACTTCATTTTAAGACGGATAGAGTAGCCAACACCGACTTACGCGCATCGTAATTTTGACAAACTTTGGCTCCATTTCCCGGAACGTGATCGACATTTTTCAGTCCCAGGGACTCTAAGCTGACTCGTGATGGCCTTGGGTTTCAGTGAAATGAACAGAGGAAAAATATCTGAACGCTCGGTTTAGAGCTTTTAGGCCGAAATATAGTCTCACTTCATTTTAAGACTGATAGAGTAGGCGACACCGCCTTACGCGTATCGTGAGTTTTACCAACTTTGGCTCTATTTCCCAAATCCTGGGGAATATTTTTCAGCGCCAGGCACTCTAAACTAACTTGTGATAGCACTGGTTTTAAGTGAAATGGACAGAAGAAAACTACTTGAACGCTCGGTCTTGAGCTTCTAGGCCGAAATATAGCCTCACTTCATTTGAAGACTGATAGAGTAGCCGAGACCGCCTTACGCGCATTGTGATTTTGACCACCTTTGGCTCGGTTTCCCAGATCTTGGTTGATATTTTTGAGTCCCAGGGACTCTAAACTAACTAGTGATAGCATTGGTTTTTAGTGAAATGGAAAGAGGAAAAATACTTGAACGCTCGGTTTCGAGCTTCTAGGCCGAAATAAAGCCCCACTTCATTTTAATACTGAGAGTAGCCAAGACCGCCTTACGCGCATTGTGATTTTGACCAACTTTGGCTCCATTTCCCGGATTTTAGGGGATATTTTTCAGTCTCAGGTTCTCTAAACTAACTCGTGATGGCCTTGGTTTTTTCTGAAATGGACAGAGAAAAATATTTGAACGCTCGGCTTCGAGCGTCTAGGCCGAAATACAGCCCTTCTTCAATTTAAGACTGATAGAGTAGCCGAGACCGCCTTACGCGCATCGTGATTTTGACCAACTTTGGCTCGATTTTCAGGAAATTAGGGAATATTTTTCAGTCCCAGGGACTCTAAACTATTTTGCGATCGCGTTGGTTTTTTTTTTTAAACTAACTAGTGATGACCTTAGTTTTCAGTGAAATGGGCAGAGGAAAAATATTTGAACGCTCGGTTTCGACCTTCTAGGCCGAAACATAGCCCCTCTTCATTTTAAGACTGATAGAGTAGCCGAGACCTCGTTCCGTGCATTGTTATTTTAACCAACTTTGGCTCGATTTCCCGGAACTTGGGGGATATTTTTCAGTCCCAGAGACTCTAAACTATCTCGTGATGGCCTTGGTTTCTAGCAAAATGGACAGAGGAAAAATACTTGAACGCTCGGTTTAGAGCTTTTAGGCCGAAATATAGCCTCACTTCATTTTAAGACTGATAGAGTAGGCGACACCGCCTTACGCGTATCGTGAGTTTCACCAACTTTGGCTCGATTTCCCAAATCCTGGGGAATATTTTTCAGCGCCAGGCACTCTAAACTAACTTGTGATAGCATTGGTTTTGAGTGAAATGGACAGAGGAAAACTACTTGAACGCTCGGTCTTGAGCTTCTAGGCCGAAATATAGCCCCACTTCATTTTAAGACTGATAGAGTAGCCGAGACCGCCTTACGCGCATTGTGATTTTGACCAACTTTGGCTCGGTTTCCCAGATCTTGGTTGATATTTTTGAGTCCCAGGGACTCTAAACTAACTAGTGATGGCCTTGGTTTTTAGTGAAATGGAAAGAGGAAAAATACTTGAACGCTCGGTTTCGAGCTTCTAGGCCGAAATATAGCCTCCACTTCATTTTAAGACTGATATTTGATAGTACCATGACTATGCTTCCGCATATCAGTTCTATTTGTAAATCAGCCTCTTATCATCTGCGCAACATCTCCCGGATAAGGAAATTCTTATCTACGAAAACCACCGAGATCCTGATCCATGCTTTTGTGTCTTCCAAACTCGACCACTGCAACTCTCTTTTGTACAATGTACCGAAGTGTGCTCTAAAAAAGCTCCAGTCTGTTCAGAACGCCGCTGCCCGACTTATCACCTGTTCCCGAAAGTACGACCACATCACTCCAATACTGAAAGAATTACACTGGCTTCCTATTTCTGAACGCATTAAATTCAAGATTATGTTACTTACCTTTAAGGCTCTTCATCAACAATCTCCTGTCTACATTCAAGATCTAGTAGCGTACTACCAACCTTCCAGAATCCTCCGATCATCACACTTATTACTTCTTAACCCCACGAATTTTCACCTGAAGACATATGGTTCTCGAGCTTTTGCTGTTTCCGCTCCTGAACTCTGGAACAGTCTACCTGTTTCTATCCGCTCATGTGACAGTCTAAGTTCTTTTAAATCTAAACTCAAAACTCATCTTTTTAAGAAAACTTATTATTCTTAGCGATTTTTACTTTCTATTACTTTCTTAAATGCACATTTTTAATTATTAAGATTAGTTCAGATCATTTTGGCGAATTGTATAGCGCCTAGAGCAGGCATGGATAGGCGCTATATAAATATTTATTTATTATTTATTATAGAGTAGCCGAGACCGCCTTACGCGCATTGTGATTTTGACCAACTTTGGCTCCATTTTCCGGATTTTAGGGGATAGTTTTAAGTCCCAGGGACTCTAAACTAAAGCGTAATGGCCTTGGTTTTTAGTGAAATGGACAGAGGAAAAATATTTGAACGCTCGGTTTCGAGCTTCTAGGCCGAAATATAGCCCCGGTTTATTTTAACACTGATCGAGTAGCCGAGACCGCCTTAAGCGCATTGTGATTTTGAGCAACTTTAGGTCCATTTCCCCGAACTCGGGGTATATTTTTCAGTCCCAGGGACTCTAAACTAAATCGTCATGGCCTTGGTTTTTAGTGAAATGGACAGAGGAAAAATATTTGAACGCTCGATTTCGAGCTTCTAGGCCTAAATATAGCCCCACTTCATTTTAAAACTGATAGAGTAGCCGAGACCGCCTTACGCGCATCCTGATTTTGACCAACTTTGGCTCCATTTCCCGGAACGTGATGGATATTTTTCAGTCGCAGGGACTCTAAACTAACTCGTGATGGCCTTGGTTTTTAGTGAAATAGACAGAGGAAAAGTATTTGAACGCTCGGTTTGGAGCTTCTAGGCCGAAATATAGCCCTACTTCATTTTAAGACTGATAAAGTAGCCGAGACCGCCTTAAGCCCATCGTGATTTTGAGCAACTTTGGCTCGATTTCCCGGAACCTGATGGATATTTTGCAGTCCCAGGGACCTTAAACTAACTCGTGATGCCCTTGGTTTTTAGTGAAATGGAGAGAGGAAAAATATTTGAACGCCCGGTTTCGAGCTTCTAGGCCGAAATATAGCCCCACCTCATTTTAAGACTGAAAGAGTAGCCAAGACCCACTTACGCGCATCGTGATTTTGACCAACTTTGCCTCTATTTCCCGGAACGTGATGGATATGTTTTAGTCCTAGGGACTCTAAACTAACTTTTGATGGCCTTGGTTTTTTGTAAGATGGAAAGAGGAAAAATATTTGAACGCTCGGTTTGGAGCTTGTAGGCCGAAATATAGCCCCACTTCATTTTAAGACTGATAGCGTAGCTGAGACCGCCTTAAGCCCATCGTTAATTTTGAGCAACTTTGGCTCGATTTCCCGGAACTTGGGGGATATTTTTCAGTCCCAGGGACTCTAAATTAACTCGTGATGGCCTTGGGTTTTAGTGAAATGGACAGAGGAAAAATATTTGAACGCTCGGTTTCGAGCTTCTAGGGTGCAATATAGCCCCACTTCATTTTAAGACGGATAGAGTAGCCAACACCGACTTACGCGCATCGTATTTTTGACAAACTTTGGCTCCATATCCCGGAACGTGATCGATATTTTTTAGTCTCACGGACTCTAAGCTAACTCGTGATGGCATTGGGTTTCAGTGAAATGAACAGAGGAAAAATATCTGAACGCTCGGTTTAGAGCTTTTAGGCCGAAATATAGCCTCACTTCATTTTAAGACTGATAGAGTAGGCGACACCGCCTTACGCGTATCGTGAGTTTTACCAACTTTGGCTCGATTTCTTAAACCTTGGGTAAAATTTTTCAGCGCCAGGAACTCTAAACTAACTTGTGATAGCATTGGTTTTGAGTGAAATGGACAGAGGAAAACTACTTGAACGCTCGGTCTTGAGCTTCTAGGCCAAAATATAGCCCCACTTCATTTGAAGACTGATAGAGTAGCCGAGACCGCCTTACGCGCATTGTGATTTTGAGCAACTTTGGCTCGATTTCCCAGATCTTGGTTGATATTTTTCAGTCCCAGGGACTCTAAACTAACTAGTGATGGCCTTGGTTTTTAGTGAAATGGAAAGAGGAAAAATACTTGAACGCTCGGTTTCGAGCTTCTAGGCCGAAATATAGCCCCACTTCATTTTAAGCCTGATAGAGTAGCCGAGACCTCGTTCCGTGCGTTGTTATTTTAACCAACTTTTGCTCGATTTCCCGGAACTTGGGGGATATTTTTCAGTCCCAGAGACTCTAAACTATCTCGTGATGGCCTTGGTTTCTAGCAAAATGGACAGAGGAAAAATATTTGAACGCTCGGTTTCGAGCTTCTACGGTGCAATATAGCCCCACTTCATTTTAAGACGGATAGAGTAGCCAACACCGACTTACGCGCATCGTATTTTTGACAAACTTTGGCTCCATTTCCCGGAACGTGATCGATATTTTTCAGTCCCAAGGTCTCTAAGCTAACTCGTGATGGCTTTGGGTTTCAGTGAAATGAACAGAGGAAAAATATCTGAACGCTCGGTTTAGAGCTTTTAGGCCGAAATATAGCCTCACTTCATTTTAAGACTGATAGAGTAGGCGACACCGCCTTACGCGTATCGTGAGTTTTACCAACTTTGGCTCTATTTCCCAAATCCTGGGGAATATTTTTCAGCGCCAGGCACTCTAAACTAACTTGTGATAGTATTGGTTTTGAGTGAAATGGACAGAGGAAAACTACTTGAACGCTCGGTCTTGAGCTTCTAGGCCGAAATATAGCCCCACTTCATTTGAAGACTGATAGAGTAGCCGAGACCGCCTTACGCCCATTATGATTTTGAGCAACTTTGCCTCGATTTCCCAGATCTTGGTTGATATTTTTCAGTCCCAGGGACTCTACACTAACTCGTGATGGCCTTGGTTTTTAGTGAAATGGAAAGAGGAAACATACTTGAACGTTCGGTTTCGAGCTTCTAGGCCGAAATATAGCCACACTTCATTTTAATTCTGATAGAGTAGCCAAGACCGCCTTACGCGCATTGTGGTTTTGACCAACTTTGGCTCCATTTTCCGGATTTTAGGGGATATTTTTAAGTCCCAGGGACTCTAAACTAAAGCGTCATGGCCTTGGTTTTTAGTGAAATGGACAGAGGAAAAATATTTGAACGCTCGGTTTCGAGCTTCTAGGCCGAAATATAGCCCCGGTTTATTTTAACACCGATCGAGTAGCCGACACCGCCTTAAGCGCATTGTGATTTTGAGCAACCTTAGCTCTATTTCCCGGAGCTTGGGGTATATTTTTCAGTCCCAGGGACTCTAAACTAAATCGTCATGGCCTTGGTTTTTAGTGAAATGGACAGAGGAAAAATATTTGAACGCTCGATTTCGAGCTTCTAGGCCTAAATATAGCCCCACTTCATTTTAAAACTGATAGAGTAGCCGAGACCGCCCTGATTTTGATCCTGATTTTGACCAACTTTGGCTCGATTTCCCGGAACGTGATGGATATTTTTCAGTCCCAGGGACTCTAAACTAACTCGTGATGGCCTTGGTTTTTAGTGAAATAGACAGAGGAAAAGTATTTTAACGCTCGGTTTGGAGCTTCTGGGCCGAAATATAGCCCCACTTCATTTTAAGACTGATAAAGTAGCCGAGACCGCCTTACGCGCTTCGAAGTTTTGACCACCTTTCGGTCGATTTCCGGAACGTGGGGGATATTTTTCAGTCCCAGGGACTCTAACCTAGCTCGTGATGTCCTTGGTTTTTAGTGAAATGGACAGAGGAAAAATATTTAAACGCTCGGTTTCGAGCTTCTAGGCTAAACTATTGCCCCACTTTATTTGAAGACTGATGGAGTAGCCGAGACCGCCTTACGCGTATCGTGATTTTGACACACTTTAGCTCGATTTACCGGAACGTAGGCAATATTTTTCAGTCCCAGGGACTCTAAACTAACTCGTAATGGCCTGTGTTTTTAATGAAATTCGGAGAGGAAAAATATTTGAACGCTCGTTTTCCAGCTTCTAGGCCGAAATATAGCCCCACTTCATTTTAAGACTGATAGAGTAGCCGAAACCTCCTTACGCGCATCGTGATTTTGACCAACTTTGGCTGGATTTCCCGGAACGTGTGGGATATTTTTAAGTGTCAGAGACTCTAAACTAAAACGTGATGGCCTTCGTTTTTAGTGAAATGGACAGAGGAAAAATATTTGAAGGCTCGGTTTTGAGCTTGTAGACCGAAATATAGCCCCACTGCATTTTAAGACTGATAGAGTAGCTGAGACCGCCTTACTGCATCGTGATTTTGAGCAATTTTGGCTCGATTTCCCGGAACGTGATGGATATTTTTCAGTCCAACGGACTCTAAACTAACTCGTGATTGCCTTGGTTTATACTGAAATGGACAGAGGAAAAATATTGGAACGCGCGGTTTCGAGCTTGTAGGCCGAAATATGGCCCCACTTCATTTTAAGACTGATAGAGTAGCCGAGACCGCCTTAAGCCCATCGTGATTTTGACCAACTTTGGCTCGATTTCCCGCAACGTGATGGATATTTCTTAGCCCCAGGGACTCTAAACTAACTCGTGATGGCCTTGGTTTTCAGTGAAATGGAGAGAGGAAAAAATATTTGAACGCTTGGCTTCGAGCTCCTAGGGCGAATTATAGCCCCACTTCATGTTAAGACTGATAGAGTAGCCGAGACCGCCTTAGGCGCATCGTGATTTTGACTAACTTTGGCTTAATTTCCCGAAACGTAAACTAACTAACTAACTCGTGATGGCCTTGGTTTTTAGTGAAATGGCCAGAGCAAAAATATGTGAACATTCGGTTTCGAGCTTCTAGGCCGAAATATACCCCCACTTGATTTTAAGACTGATAGAGTAGCAGAGACCGCCTTACGCGCATTGTGATTTTGACACAATTTGCCTCGATTTCCTGGAACGTGCGGGATATTTTTCAGTTCCAGGGCCTATAAACTAAGTCGTGATTTCGTTGGCTTTTTGTGAAATGGAGAGAGGAAAAATATTTGAAACCTCGGTTTCGAGCTTCTCGGCCGAAATATAGCCCCACTTTATTTTAACACTGATCGAGTAGCCGAGACCGCCTTACGCGCATTGTGATTTTGACCAACTTTGGCTCCATTTCCCGGAACTTGGGGTATATTTTTCAGTCCCAGGGACTCTAAACAAACTCGTCGATGCCTTGGCTTTTACTGAAATGGACAGAGCAAAAATATTTGAACGCTCGGTTTCGAGCTTCTAGGGCGAAATATACCCCTACTTCATTTTAAGACTGATAGAGTAGCCGAGATCGCCTTACGCGCATCATGAGTTTGACCAACTTTAACTCAATTTCCCAGATCTTGGGGGATATTTTGCAGTGCCAGGGACTCTAAACTAACTTCTGATGGCCTTGCTTTTTAGCGAAATCAACAGAAGAAAAATATTTGAACGCTAGGTTTGGAGCTTCTAGGCCGAAATAAAGCCCCACTTCATTTTAATACTGAGAGTAGCCAAGACCGCCTTACGCGCATTGTGATTTTGACCAACTTTGGCTCCATTTCCCGGATTTTAGGGGATATTTTTCAGTCTCAGGTTCTCTAAACTAACTCGTGATGGCCTTAGTTTTTTCTGAAATGGACAGAGAAAAATATTTGAACGCTCGGCTTCGAGCGTCTAGGCCGAAATACAGCCCTTCTTCAATTTAAGACTGATAGAGTAGCCGAGACCGCCTTACGCGCATCGTGATTTTGACCAACTTTGGCTCGATTTTCAGGAAATTAGGGAATATTTTTCAGTCCCAGGGACTCTAAACTATTTTGCGATCGCGTTGGTTTTTTTTTTTAAACTAACTAGTGATGACCTTAGTTTTCAGTGAAATGGGCAGAGGAAAAATATTTGAACGCTCGGTTTCGACCTTCTAGGCCGAAACATAGCCCCTCTTCATTTTAAGACTGATAGAGTAGCCGAGACCTCGTTCCGTGCATTGTTATTTTAACCAACTTTGGCTCGATTTCCCGGAACTTGGGGGATATTTTTCAGTCCCAGAGACTCTAAACTATCTCGTGATGGCCTTGGTTTCTAGCAAAATGGACAGAGGAAAAATACTTGAACGCTCGGTTTAGAGCTTTTAGGCCGAAATATAGCCTCACTTCATTTTAAGACTGATAGAGTAGGCGACACCGCCTTACGCGTATCGTGAGTTTCACCAACTTTGGCTCGATTTCCCAAATCCTGGGGAATATTTTTCAGCGCCAGGCACTCTAAACTAACTTGTGATAGCATTGGTTTTGAGTGAAATGGACAGAGGAAAACTACTTGAACGCTCGGTCTTGAGCTTCTAGGCCGAAATATAGCCCCACTTCATTTTAAGACTGATAGAGTAGCCGAGACCGCCTTACGCGCATTGTGATTTTGACCAACTTTGGCTCGGTTTCCCAGATCTTGGTTGATATTTTTGAGTCCCAGGGACTCTAAACTAACTAGTGATGGCCTTGGTTTTTTGTAAGATGGACAGAGGAAAAATATTTGAACGCTCGGTTTGGAGCTTCTAGGCCGAAATATAGCCTCCACTTCATTTTAAGACTGATATTTGATAGTACCATGACTATGCTTCCGCATATCAGTTCTATTTGTAAATCAGCCTCTTATCATCTGCGCAACATCTCCCGGATAAGGAAATTCTTATCTACGAAAACCACCGAGATCCTGATCCATGCTTTTGTGTCTTCCAAACTCGACCACTGCAACTCTCTTTTGTACAATGTACCGAAGTGTGCTCTAAAAAAGCTCCAGTCTGTTCAGAACGCCGCTGCCCGACTTATCACCTGTTCCCGAAAGTACGACCACATCACTCCAATACTGAAAGAATTACACTGGCTTCCTATTTCTGAACGCATTAAATTCAAGATTATGTTACTTACCTTTAAGGCTCTTCATCAACAATCTCCTGTCTACATTCAAGATCTAGTAGCGTACTACCAACCTTCCAGAATCCTCCGATCATCACACTTATTACTTCTTAACCCCACGAATTTTCACCTGAAGACATATGGTTCTCGAGCTTTTGCTGTTTCCGCTCCTGAACTCTGGAACAGTCTACCTGTTTCTATCCGCTCATGTGACAGTCTAAGTTCTTTTAAATCTAAACTCAAAACTCATCTTTTTAAGAAAACTTATTATTCTTAGCGATTTTTACTTTCTATTACTTTCTTAAATGCACATTTTTAATTATTAAGATTAGTACAGATCATTTTGGCGAATTGTATAGCGCCTAGAGCAGGCATGGATAGGCGCTATATAAATATTTATTTATTATTTATTATAGAGTAGCCGAGACCGCCTTACGCGCATTGTGATTTTGACCAACTTTGGCTCCATTTTCCGGATTTTAGGGGATATTTTTAAGTCCCACGGACACTAAACTAAAGCGTCATGAACTTAGTTTTTAGTGAAATGGACAGAGGAAAAATATTTGAACGCTCCGTTTCGAGCTTCTAGGCCGAAATATAGCCCCGGTTTATTTTAACACTGATCGAGTAGCCGAGACCACCTTAAGCGCATTGTGATTTTGAGAAACTTTAGCTCCATTTCCCCGAACTTGGGGTATATTTTTCAGTCCCAGGGACTCTAAACTAAATCGTCATGGCCTTGGTTTTTAGTGAAATGGACAGAGGAAAAATATTTGAACGCTCGATTTCGAGCTTCTAGGCCTAAATATAGCCCCACTTCATTTTAAAACTGATAGAGTAGCCGAGACCGCCTTGATTTTGACGTGATGGATATTTTTCAGTCGCAGGGACTCTAAACTAACTCGTGATGGCCTTGGTTTTTAGTGAAATAGACAGAGGAAAAGTATTTGAACGCTCGGTTTGGAGCTTCTAGGCCGAAATATAGCCCCACTTCATTTTAAGACTGATAAAGTAGCCGAGACCGCCTTAAGCCCATCGTGATTTTGAGCAACTTTGGCTCGATTTCCCGGAACCTGATGGATATTTTGCAGTCCCAGGGACCTTAAACTAACTCGTGATGCCCTTGGTTTTTAGTGAAATGGAGAGAGGAAAAATATTTGAACGCCCGGTTTCGAGCTTCTAGGCCGAAATATAGCCCCACCTCATTTTAAGACTGAAAGAGTAGCCAAGACCCACTTACGCGCATCGTGATTTTGACCAACTTTGCCTCTATTTCCCGGAACGTGATGGATATGTTTTAGTCCTAGGGACTCTAAACTAACTTTTGATGGCCTTGGTTTTTTGTAAGATGGACAGAGGAAAAATATTTGAACGCTCGGTTTGGAGCTTGTAGGCCGAAATATAGCCCCACTTCATTTTAAGACAGATAGCGTAGCCGAGACCGCCTTAAGCCCATCGTTAATTTTGAGCAACTTTGGCTCGATTTCCCGGAACTTGGGGGATATTTTTCAGTCCCAGGGACTCTAAAATATCTCGTGATGCCCTTGGTTTTTAGTGAAATGGACAGAGCAAAAATATTTGAACGCTCGGTTTCGAGCTTCAAGGCCGAAGTAAAGCCCCACTTCATCTTAAGACTAATAGAACAGCCGAGACCGTCTTACGCGCATTTTGATTTTGAAAAACTTTGGCTCCATTTCCCACAAGTGATGGATATTTTTCAGTGCCAGAGCCTATAAAATAATTCGTGCTGGGCTTGGTTTTAAGTGAAATGGACAGAGGAAAAATATTTGATTACTCGGTTTCGAGCTTCTAGGCCGAAATATAGCCTCACTTCATTTTAAGACTGATAGAGTAGCCGAGACCGCCTTACGCGCATCGAAGTTTTGACCACCTTTGGGTCGATTTCCGGAACGTGGGGGATATTTTTCAGTCCCAGGGACTCTAAACTAACTCATAACTCCCCTGGATTTTAGTGAAATTAACAGAGGAAACATATTTGAACGCTCGGTTTCGAGCTTCTGGGCCAAAATATAGCCCCACTTCATTTTAAGACTGATAGAGTAGCCGACACCGCCTTACGCGCATCGAAGTTTTGACCTCCTTTCGGTCGATTTCCGGAACGTGGGGGATATTTTTCAGTCCCAGGAACTCTAACCTAACTCGTGATGTCCTTGGTTTTTAGTGAAATGGAAAGAGGAAAAATATTTAAACGCTCGGTTTCGAGCTTCTAGGCTAAACTATTGCCCCACTTTATTTGAAGACTGATGGAGTAGCCGAGACCGCCTTACGCGTATCGTGATTTTGACAAACTTTAGCTCGATTTACCGGAACGTAGGCAATATTTTTCAGTCCCAGGGACTCTAAACTAACTCGTAATGGCCTGTGTTTTTAATGAAATTCAGAGAGGAAAAATATTTGAACGCTCGTTTTCCAGCTTCTAGGCCGAAATATAGCCCCACTTCATTTTAAGACTGATAGAGTAGCCGAAACCTCCTTACGCGCATCGTGATTTTGACCAACTTTGGCTGGATTTCCCGGAACGTGTGGGATATTTTTAAGTGTCAGAGACTCTAAACTAACACGTGATGGCCTTCGTTTTTAGTGAAATGGACAGAGGAAAAATATTTGAAGCCTCGGTTTTGAGCTGGTAGACCAAAATACAGCCCCACTGCATTTTAAGACTGATAGAGTAGCTGAGACCGCCTTACTGCATCGTGATTTTGAGCAATTTTGGCTCGATTTCCCGGAACGTGATGGATATTTTTCAGTCCAACGGACTCTAAACTAACTCGTGATTGCCTTGGTTTATACTGAAATGGACAGCGGAAAAATATTGGAACGCGCGGTTTCGAGCTTGTAGGCCGAAATATGGCCCCACTTCATTTTAAGACTGATAGAGTAGCCGAGACCGCCTTAAGCCCATCGTGATTTTGACCAACTTTGGCTCGATTTCCCGCAACGTGATGGATATTTCTTAGCCCCAGGGACTCTAAACTAACTCGTAATGGCCTTGGTTTTCAGTGAAATGGAGAGAGGAAAAAATATTTGAACGCTTGGCTTCGAGCTCCTAGGGCGAATTATAGCCCCACTTCATGTTAAGACTGATAGAGTAGCCGAGACCGCCTTAGGCGCATCGTGATTTTTACTAACTTTGGCTCAATTTCCCGAAACGTAAACTAACTAACTAACTCGTGATGGCCTTGGTTTTTAGTGAAATGGCCAGAGCAAAAATATGTAAACATTCGGTTTCGAGCTTCTAGGCCGAAATATACCCCCACTTGATTTTAAGACTGATAGAGTAGCCGACACCGCCTTACGCGCATTGTGATTTTGACAAAATTTGCCTCCATTTCCCGGAACGTGGGGGATATTTTTCAGTTCCAGGGCCTATAAACTAAGTCGTGATTTCGTTGGTTTTTAGTGAAATGGACAGAGCAAAAATATTTGATTACTCGGTTTCGAGCTTCTAGGCCAAAATATAGCCCCACTTCATTTTAGGACTGATTGAGTAGCCGAGACCGCCTTACGCGCATTGTAATTTTGACCAACTTTGGCTCGATTTCCCGAAACGTGGTGGATATTTCTTAGTCGCAGGGACTCTAAATTATCTCGTGATGGCCTTGGTTTTTATTAAAAGGGACCGAAGAAAAATATTTGAACGCTGAGTTTCGAGCTTCTAGGCCGAAGTATACCCCCACTTCACTTTATTTCGTTGGTTTTTAGTGAAATGGACAGAGCAAAAATATTTGATTACTCGGTTTCGAGCTTCTAGGCCAAAATATAGCCCCACTTCATTTTAGGACTGATTGAGTAGCCGAGACCGCCTTACGCGCATTGTAATTTTGACCAACTTTGGCTCGATTTCCCGAAACGTGGTGGATATTTCTTAGTCGCAGGGACTCTAAATTATCTCGTGATGGCCTTGGTTTTTATTAAAAGGGACCGAAGAAAAATATTTGAACGCTGAGTTTCGAGCTTCTAGGCCGAAGTATACCCCCACTTCACTTTAAGATTGATAGAGTAGCCGAGACCGCCTTACGCGCATCATGACTTTGGCTCGATTTCCTGGAACATGGGGGGTATTTTTAAGTCCCAGGGACTCTAAACTATCTCGTGATGCCCTTGGGTTTTAGTGAAATGGACAGAGGAAAAATATTTGAACACTCGGTTTCGAGCTTCTAGACCAAAATAAAGCCCCAGTTCATTTAAGACTGATAGAGTGACCGAGACCGCCTAACACGCATCGTGAATTTGACTAACTTTGGCTCGATTTCGCGGAACGTGGGAGATATTTTTCAGTCCTAGGGACTCTAAAGTAACTCGTGATTGCCTTGGTTTTTAGTAAAATGGACAGAGGAAAAATATTTGAACGCTCGGTTTCGAGCTTCTAGGGCGAAATATACCCCTACTTCATTTTAAGACTGATAGAGTAGCCGAGATCGCCTTACGCGCATCATGAGTTTGACCAACTTTAACTCAATTTCCCAGATCTTGGGGGATATTTTGCAGTGCCAGGGACTCTAAACTAACTTCTGATGGCCTTGCTTTTTAGTGAAATGAACAGAAGAAAAATATTTGAACGCTAGGTTTGGAGCTTCTAGGCCGAAATATAGCCCCACTTCATTTTAATACTGAGAGTAGCCAAGACCGCCTTACGCGCATTGTGATTTTGACCAACTTTGGCTCCATTTCCCGGATTTTAGGGGATATTTTTCAGTCTCAGGTTCTCTAAACTAACTCGTGATGGCCTTGGTTTTTTCTGAAATGGACAGAGGAAAAATATTTGAACACTCGCTTTCGAGCTTCTAGGCCGAAATATAGCCCACTTCATTTTAAGACTAATAGAGTAGCCGAGACCGCCTTACGCGCATCATAATTTTGACCAACTTTGGCTCGACTTCCCGCAAAGTGATGGATATTTTTCAGTCGCAGGAACACTAAACTAACTAGTGATGGCCTTAGTTTTTAGTGAAATGGGCAGAGGAAAAATATTTGAACGCTCGGTTTCGACCTTCTAGGCCGAAACATAGCCCCTCTTCATTTTAAGACTGATAGAGTAGCCGAGACCTCCTTCCGTGCATTGTTATTTTAACCAACTTTGGCTCGATTTCCCGGAACTTGGGGGATATTTTTCAGTCCCAGAGACTCTAAACTATCTCGTGATGGCCTTGGTCTCTAGCAAAATGGACAGAGGAAAAATATTTGAACGCTCGGTTTCGAGCTTCTAGGGTGCAATATAGCCCCACTTCATTTTAAGACGGATGGAGTAGCCAACACCGACTTACGCGCATCGTATTTTTGACAAACTTTGGCTCCATTTCCCGGAACGTGATCGACATTTTTCAGTCCCAGGGACTCTAAGCTGACTCGTGATGGCCTTGGGTTTCAGTGAAATGAACAGAGGAAAAATATCTGAACGCTCGGTTTAGAGCTTTTAGGCCGAAATATAGTCTCACTTCATTTTAAGACTGATAGAGTAGGCGACACCGCCTTACGCGTATCGTGAGTTTTACCAACTTTGGCTCTATTTCCCAAATCCTGGGGAATATTTTTCAGCGCCAGGCACTCTAAACTAACTTGTGATAGCATTGGTTTTGAGTGAAATGGACAGAGGAAAACTACTTGAACGCTCGGTCTTGAGCTTCTAGGCCGAAATATAGCCCCACTTCATTTGAAGACTGATAGAGTAGCCGAGACCGCCTTACGCGCATTGTGGTTTTGAGCAACTTTGGCTCCATTTTCCGGATTTTAGGGGATATTTTTAAGTCCCAGGGACTCTAAACTAAAGCGTCATGGCCTTGGTGTTTAGTGAAATGGACAGAGGAAAAATATTTGAACGCTCGGTTTCGAGCTTCTAGGCCGAAATATAGCCCCACTTTATTTTAACACCGATCGAGTAGCCGAGACCGCCTTAAGCGCATTGTGATTTTGAGCGACTTTGGCTCCATTTCCCCGAACTTGGGGTACATTTTTCAGTCCCAGGGACTCTAAACTAACTCGTGATGGCCTTGGTTTTTAGTGAAATAGACAGAGGAAAAGTATTTGAATGCTCGGTTTGGAGCTTCTAGGCCGAATTATAGCCCCACTTCATTTTAAGACTGATAAAGTAGCCGAGACCGCCTTAAGCCCATCGTGATTTTGAGCAACTTTGGCTCGATTTCCCGGAACCTGATGGATATTTTGTAGTCCCAGGGACCTTAAACTAACTCGTGATGCCCTTGGTTTTTAGTGAAATGGAGAGAGGAAAAATATTTGAACGCCCGGTTTCGAGCTTCTAGGCCGAAATATAGCCCCACCTCATTTTAAGACTGAAAGAGTAGCCAAGACCCACTTACGCGCATCGTGATTTTGACCAATTTTGCCTCTATTTCCCGGAACGTGATGGATATGTTTTAGTCCTAGGGACTCTAAACTAACTTTTGATGGCCTTGGTTTTTTGTAAGATGGACAGAGGAAAAATATTTGAACGCTCGGTTTGGAGCTTGTAGGCCGAAATATAGCCCCACTTCATTTTAAGACTGATAGCGTAGCCGAGACCGCCTTAAGCCCATCGTTAATTTTGAGCAACTTTGGCTCGATTTCCTGGAACTTGGGGGATATTTTTCAGTCCCAGGGACTCTAAACTAACTCGTAACTCCCCTGGATTTTAGTGAAATGAACAGAGGAAACATATTTGAACGCTCGGTTTCGAGCTTTTGGGCCAAAATATAGCCCCACTTCATTTTAAGACTGATAGAGTAGCCGAGACCGCCTTACGCTCATTGAAGTTTTGACCTCCTTTCGGTCGATTTCCGGAACGTGGGGGATATTTTTCAGTCCCAGGGACTCTAACCTAACTCGTGATGTCCTTGGTTTTTAGTGAAATGGAAAGAGGAGATATATTTAAACGCTCGGTTTCGAGCTTCTAGGCTAAAATATTGCCCCACTTTATTGGAAGACTGATGGAATAGCCGAGACCGCCTTACGCGTATCGTGATTTTGACACACTTTAGCTCGATTTACCGGAACGTAGGCAATATTTTTCAGTCCCAGGGACTCTAAACTAACTCGTAATGGCCTGTGTTTTTAATGAAATTCAGAGAGGAAAAATATTTGAACGCTCGTTTTCCAGCTTCTAGGCCGAAATATAGCCCCACTTCATTTTAAGACTGATAGAGTAGCCGAAACCTCCTTACGCGCATCGTGATTTTGACCAACTTTGGCTGGATTTCCCGGAACGTGTGGGATATTTTTAAGTGTCAGAGACTCTAAACTAACACGTGATGGCCTTCGTTTTTAGTGAAATGGACAGAGGAAAAATATTTGAAGGCTCGGTTTTGAGCTTGTAGACCGAAATATAGCCCCACTGCATTTTAAGACTGATAGAGTAGCTGAGACCGCCTTACTGCATCGTGATTTTGAGCAATTTTAGCTCGATTTCCCGGAACGTGATGGATATGTTTTAGTCCAACGGACTCTAAACTAACTCGTGATTGCCTTGGTTTATACTGAAATGGACAGAGGAAAAATATTGGAACGCGCGGGTTCGAGCTTGTAGGCCGAAATATGGCCACACTTCATTTTAAGACTGATAGAGTAGCCGAGACCGCCTTAAGCCCATCGTGATTTTGACCAACTTTGGCTCGATTTCCCGCAACGTGATGGATATTTCTTAGCCCCAGGGACTCTAAACTAACTCGTGATGGCCTTGGTTTTCAGTAAAATGGAGAGAGGAAAAAATATTTGAACGCTTGGCTTCGAGCTCCTAGGGCGAATTATAGCCCCACTTCATGTTAAGACTGATAGAGTAGCCGAGACCGCCTTAGGCGCATCGTGATTTTGACTAACTTTGGCTTAAGTTTCCGAAACGTAAACTAACTAACTAACTCGTGAGGGCCTTGGTTTTTAGTGAAATAGGCAGAGCAAAAATATGTGAACATTCGGTTTCGAGCTTCTAGGCCGAAATATACCCCCACTTGATTTTAAGATTGATAGAGTAGCCGAGACCGCCTTACGCGCATTGTGATTTTGACAAAATTTGCCTCGATTTCCCGGAACTTGGGGAATATTTTTCAGTTCCAGGGCCTATAAACTAAGTCGTGATTTCCTTGGTTTTTAGTGAAATGGAGAGAGGGAAAATATTTGATTACTCGGTTTCGAGCTTCTAGGCCAAAATATAGCCCCACTTCATTTTAAGACTGATAGAGTAGTCGAGACCGCCTTACGCGCATCGTGAATTTGACCAACTATGGCTCGATTTCCCGGAACGTGATGGATGTTTTTCAGTCCCAGTGACTCTAAAGTAACTCGTGGTGGTCTTGGTGTTTAGTGAAATGGAGAGAGGAAATATATTTGAACGCTCGGTTTCGAGCTTCAAGGCCGAAATATAGCCCCACTTCATTTTAAGACTAATAAAGTAGCCGAGACCGCCTTACGCGCAATGGGATTTTGACAAACTTTGGCTCGATTTCCCGGAACTTGGGGAATATTTTTTAGTCCCATCGACTTTTAAACTAACTCGTGATGGCCTTGGTTTTTAGTGAAATGGACAGAGCAAAAATATTTGAATGCTCGGTTTCAAGCTTCTCCGCCGAAATTCAGCCCCACTTTATGTTAACACTGATAGAGTAGCGGAGACCGCCTTACGCGCATCGTGATTTTGACCAACTTTGCCTCTATTTCCCGGAACGTGATGGATACTTTTTAGTCCTAGGGACTCTAAACTAACTCGTGATGGCCTTGGTTTTTTGTAAAGTGGACAGAGGAAAAATATTTGAACGCTTGGTTTCGAGAATCTAGGCCGAGATATAGCCCCACGTCATTTTAAGACTGGTAGAGTACCCGAGACCGCTTTACGCGCATTTTGATTTTGACCTACTTCGGCTCGATTTCCCGGAACTTGGGGGATATTTTGTATTCCCGGGACTCTAAACTAACTCGTGATGGCCTTGATTTTTAGTGAAATGGACAGAGGAAAAATATTTGAACGCTCTGTTTCGAGCTTCCAGGCCAAAATATAGCCCCACTTCATTTTAAGATTGATAGAGAAGCCGAGACCGCTTTAGGCGCATCGTGATTTTGACCAACTTTGGCTCGATTTCCGGGAAATTGGGAGATATTTTTCAGTCCCAGGACTCTAAACTAGCTCGTGGTGGCCTTGTTTTTTTGTGAAATGGAGAGAGTAAAAATATTTGAAAGCTCGGTTTCGAGCTTCTCGGCGGAAATATAGCCCCACTTCATTTTCAGACTAATGGAGTAGCCGAAACCGCCTTACGGGCATCGTGATTTTGACTAACTTTGGCTCGATTTCCCCGAGCGTGATGGATATTTTGCAGTCCCACGGACTCTAAATTAACTCGTGATGGCCTTGGTTTTTAGTGAAATGGACAGAGGAAAAATATTTGAACGCTCGGTTTCGAGCTTCTAGGCCGAAATATAGCGCTACTTCATTTTAAGATTGATGGAGTAGCCGAGACCCCCTTACGCGCATCGTGATTTTGACCAACTTTGGCTCGATTTACCGGAACGTAGTAAATATTTTAAGACTGATAGAGTAGCCGAGACCGTCTTACCCGCATCGTGATTTTGACCAACTTTGGCTCGATTTTCCGGAACTTGGGGAATATTTTTCAGTCCAGGGACTCTAAACTAACTCATAATGGCCTTGGTTTTTAGTGAAATGGACAGAGGAAAAATATTTAAACGCTCGGTTTCGAGCTTCTAGGCCGAAATATAGCGCTACTTCATTTTAAGATTGATGGAGTAACCGAGACCCCCTTACGCGCATCGTGATTTTGACCAAATTTGGCTCGATTTACCGGAACGTAGTAAATATTTTTCAGTCCAGGGACTCTAAACTAACTCATAATGGCCTTGGTTTTTATTGAAATGGAGAGAGGAAAAATATTTAAACGCTCGTTTTCCAGCTTCTTGGCCGAAATATAGCCAAACTTCATTTTAAGACTGATAGAGTAGCCGAAACCTCCTTACACGCGTCGTGATTTTGACCAACTTTGGCTGGATTTCCCGGAACGTGTGGGATATTTTTCAGTGTCAGAGACTCTATATCAACTCGTGATGGCCTTGGTTATTAGTGAAATGGAGAGACGAAAACTATTTGAACGCTCGGTTTCGAGCTTCTAGGCCGAAATATAGCCCCACTTCATTTTAAGACTGATTGAGTAGCCGATACCGTCTTACGCGCATCGTGATTTTGACAAACTTTGCCTCAATTACGCACAAGCGATGGATATTTTTCAGTCCCACGGAGTCTAAACTAATTCGTGAAGGGCTTAGTTTTTTTGTGAAATGGACAGAGGAAAAATATTTGAACGCTCCGTTTCGAGCTTCTAGGCCGAAATATAGCGCCACTTCATTTTAAGACTCATAGAGCAGTCGAGACTCCCTTACGCGCAGCGAAATTTTGACCACCTTTGGCTCGATTACCCGGAACTTTGGGGATATTTTTCAGTCCCAGGGACTCTAACCTAACCTTTGATCTCCTTGGTTTCTAGTGAAATGGAGAGAGGAAAAATATTTGAATGCTCGGTATTGAGCTTCTAGGCCGAAATATAGCCAAACTACATTTCAAGACTGATAGAGTAGCCGAGACCACCTTACGCGCATCGTGATTTTGACAAACCTTAGCTCAATTTCCCGCCACGTGAGAGATATTTTTAACTCCCAAGGACTCTAAACTAACTCGTGATGGCCTTGGTTTTTAGTGAAATGGACAAAGGAAAAATATTTGAACATTAGGTTTCGAGCTTCTAGGCCAAAATATAACCCCACATCATTATAAGACTGATAGAGTAGCCAAAAACGCCTTACACACATCGTAATTTTGACCAACTTTGGCTCGATTTCCTGAAACGTGATGGATATTTTTCAATCCCAGGGACTCTAAATTATCTCGTGATGGCCTTGGTTTTTATTAAAATGGACCGAAGAAAAATATTTGAACGCTGAGTTTCGAGCTTCTAGGCCGAAATATACCCCCACTTCATTTTAAGATTGATGGAGTAGCCAAGACCGCCTTACGCACATCATGATTTTGACGAACTTTGGCTCGATTTCCTGGAACATGGGGGATATTTTTCAGTGCCAGGGACTCTAAACTAACTTGTGAAAGCCTTGGTTTTGAGTGAAATGGACAGAGGGAAACTACTTGAACGCTCGGTCTTGAGCTTCTAGGCCAAAATATAGCCCCACTTCATTTTAAGACTGATAGAGTAGCCGAGACCGCCTTACGCGCATCATGATTTTGACCAACTTTGGCTCCATTTCCCGCATTTTAGGGGATAGTCCCAGGGACTCTAAACTAAAGCGTCATGGCTTTGGTTTTTAGTGAAATGGACAGAGGAAAAATATTTGAACGCTCGGTTTCGAGCTTCTAGGCCGAAATATAGCCCTGGTTTATTTTAACACTAATCGAGTAGCCGAGACCGCCTTAAGCGCATTGTGATTTTGACCAACTTTAGCTCCATTTCCCGGAACTTGGGGTATATTTTTCAGTCCCAGGGACTCTAAACTAAATCGTCATGGCCTTGGTGTTTAGCGAAATGGACAGAGGAAAAATATTTGAACGCTCGGTTTCGAGCTTCTAGGCCGAAATATAGCCCCACTTTATTTTAACACCGATCGAGTAGCCGAGACCGCCTTACGCGCATTGTGATTTTGACCAACTTTGGCTCCATTTCCCGGAACTTGGGGTATATTTTTCAGTCCCAGGGACTCTAAACAAACTCGTCGATGCCTTGGTTTTTACTGAAATGGACAGAGCAAAAATATTTGAACGCTCGGTTTCGAGCTTCTAGGGCGAAATATACCCCTACTTCATTTTAAGACTGATAGAGTAGCCGAGATCGCCTTACGCGCATCATGAGTTTGACCAACTTTAACTCAATTTCCCAGATCTTGGGGGATATTTTGCAGTGCCAGGGACTCTAAACTAACTTCTGATGGCCTTGCTTTTTAGTGAAATGAACAGAAGAAAAATATTTGAACGCTAGGTTTGGGGCTTCTAGGCCGAAATAAAGCCCCACTTCATTTTAATACTGAGAGTAGCCAAGACCGCCTTACGCGCATTGTGATTTTGACTAACTTTGGCTCCAATTCCCGGATTTTAGGGGATATTTTTCAGTCTCAGGTTCTCTAAACTAACTCGTGATGGCCTTGGTTTTTACTGAAATGGACAGAGGAAAAATATTTGAACGCTCGGTTTCGAGCGTCTAGGCCGAAATACAGCCCTTCTTCATTTTAAGACTGATAGAGTAGCCGAGACCGCCTTACGCGCATCGTGATTTTGACCAACTTTGGCTCGATTTTCCGGAAACTGGGGAATATTTTTCAGTCGCAGGGACTCTAAACTATTTTGCGATCGCGTTGGCTTTTAGTGAAATGGACAGAGGAAAAATATTTGAACGCTCGGCTTCGAGCGTCTAGGCCGAAATACAGCCCTTCTTCATTTTAAGACTGATAGAGTAGCCGAGACCGTCTTACGCGCATCGTGATTTTGACCAACTTTGGCTGGATTTTCCGGAACTTGGGGAATATTTTTCAGTCCCAGGGACTCTAAACTATTTTGCGATCGCGTTGGTTTTTAGTGAAATGGACAGAGGAAAAATATTTGAACGCTCGGCTTCGAGCTTCTAGGCCGAAATATAGTCCCACTTCATTTTAAAACTGATAGAGTAGCCGAGACCGCCATACCCACATCGTGATTTTGACCAAATTTGGCTGGATTTCCCGGAACGTTATGGATATTTTTCAGTCCTAGGGACTCCAAACTAACTCGTGATAGTCTTGGTGTTTAGTGAAATGAACAGAGGAAAAATATTTGAACGCTTGGTTTCGTTAGCTTATAGACCGAAATATAGCCTCACTTTATTTTAACACTGATAGAGTAGCCGAGACCGCCTTACGCGCATCGTGATTTTGACCAAGTTTGACTCGATTTCCCGGCACGTGGGGGGTATTTTCCAATCCCAGGGACTCTAAACTAACTCGTGATGACGTTGGTTTTTAGTCAAATGGAGAGGGGAAAAATATATGAACGCTCGGTTTCGAGCTTGTAGGCCGAAATATAGCCCCACTTCATATTAAGACTGATAATGTAGCCGAAACCGTCTTACGAGCATCGTGATTTTGACCAACTTTGGCAAGATTTCCCGGAACTTGGGGGGTATTCTTCAGTTCCAGGGACTCTAAACTAACTCGTGATGGCCTTGGTTTTTACTGAAATGGACAGAGGAAAAATATTTGAACACTCGGTTTCGAGCTTCTGGGCCGAAATATAACCCCACTTCATTTGAAGACTGATAGAGTAGCCGAGACCGCCTTACGCGTGTCGTGATTTTCGCAACCTTTGGCTCGATTTCCTGGAACGTAAGGGACATATGTAAGTCCCAGGGACTCTAAAGTAACTCGTGATGGCCTTGGTTTTTAGTGAAATGGACAGAGGAAAAATATTTGAAGGCTCCGTTTCCAATTTCTAGCCCGAAATACAGCCCCACTTCATTTTAAGACTGATGGAGTAGCCAAGACCGCCTTACGCGCATTGTGATTTTGACCAACTTTGGCTCGATTTCCATGAACTTGGGAGCATTTTTCAGTCCCAGAGACTCTAAGGTATCTTGTAAGGGCGTTGATTTCTAGTGAAATGGACAGAGGAAAAATCTTTGAACGCTCGCTTTCGAGCTTCTAGGCCGAAATATGGCCCCACTTCATTTTAAGTCTAAGAGAGTAGCCGAGACCGCCTAACGCGCATCGTGATGTTGACCAACATTTTCTCGATTTCCGGGAACGTGCGGGATATTTTTTAGTCCTAGGAACTCTAAACTAACTCGTGATGGCCTTGGTTTTTAGTGAAATGGACAGAGGAAAAATATTTGAACGCTCGATTTCGAGCTTGAAAGCCGAAATATAACCCGAATTCATTTTACGACTCATGGAGTAGCCAAGACCGCCTTACGCGCATTGTGATTTTGACCATCTTTGGCTCGATTTCCATGAACTTGGGAGCATTTTTCAGTCCCAGAGACTCTAAGATATCTTTTAAGGGCGTTGATTTCTAGTGAAATGGACAGAGGAAAAATCTTTGAACGCTCGCTTTCGAGCTTCTAGGCCGAAATATAGCCCCACTTCATTTTAAGTCTAATAGAGTAGCCGAGACCGCCTAACGCGCATCGTGATGTTGACCAACATTTTCTCGATTTCCGGGAACGTGCGGGATATTTTTTAGTCCTAGGAACTCTAAACTAACTCGTGATGGCCTTGGTTTTTAGTGAAATGGACAGAGGAAAAATATTTGAACGTTCGATTTCGAGCTTGAAGGCCGAAATATAACCCGAATTCATTTTACGACTGATAGAGTAGCCGGGACCGCCTTACGCGCATCGTGATTTTGACCAACTTTGGCTCCATTTCCCGGATTTTAGGGGATATTTTTCAGTCCCAGGGACTCTAAGTTATCTCATGGTGGCCTTGGTTTTTAGATAAATAGACAAAGGAAAAGTATTTGAACGCTCGGTTTCGAGCTTCTAGGCCGAAATATAGCCCGACTTCATTTTAAGACTGATCGAGTACCTTAGACCGCCTTACGCGCATCGTTATTTTGACTAACTTTGGCTCGATTTCCCGGAACTTGGGGGATATATTTCAGTCCCAGGGACTCTAAACTAACTCGAAATGGCCTTGGTTTTTAGTGAAATGGACAGAGGAAAAATATTTGAACGCTCGCTTTCGAGCTTCTAGGCCGAAATACAGCCCCACTTCATTTTAAATCTGATAGAGTAGCCGAGACCGCCTTACGCGCATAGTGATTTTGACTAACTTTGGCTCGATTTCCCGGGACGTGGGGGATATTTTTTAGTCCTAGGAACTCTAAACTAACTCGTGATTACCTTGGTTTTTAGTGAAATGGACAGAGGGAAAATATTTGAACGCTCGGTATCGAGCTTCTAGGTCGAAATATAGCCCCACTTTATTTTAAGACTGATCGAGTAGCCGAGACCGCCTTACGCGCATCGTGATTTTGACCAACTTTGGCTCGATTTCCCGGAACGTGATGGATATTTTTCAGTCCCAGGGACTCTAAACTATCTCGTGATGGCCTTGGTTTTTAGTAAAATGGACAGAGGAAAAATATTTGAACGTTCGGTTTTGAGCTTTTAGGCCGATATATAAATTGATTTGACTACGAAATAGTTAAGTTTTTTAGTTCCACTATAAGAAAATTAAAAAATGATAAATAATTAAATAATAATAATACTAATAATAAAAACCAGGACTTTTACGCCATGTTTAGTCGGCTCATAATGATCAAAACTATTTTGTCGCACTAGGCTAGTGAAATCGAAAACAGCAATCAACGAGGATGTCACTACAGAACAGTCAAAGCAGAGGGGCTATAGAGTGTTTTTATTGTCACGCAATAAAAGATAATATCAAAAGCCATTCAGTAGATAGGGTTAAGAAATGGTGATATTACAGAAGATAAATAAAGAAGTCATTTCTTCAAGTTTAAGGTGTGTGCGTTGTCCCAAAGTTGAGATATTCGTCAAAATGTTCAGCGCAAATTTCCAGAGCCTAGTATGGAGCCGTCATGTTGGTGTTCTCTGGTACATTAATATGGCGGCCGGAAAATAGTGTTAACATCTGGAACTTACTTTGGCTATCTGGTACAATGATTATCTGCACTGAAAAAATAAACATTTAAATAAGCACTTTTTCAAATACGGCAACGTCTTAAATGGCTAAAAATCACGAGATAAATACGCAAATGGGAAAAAACACAAACGATCTAGTTACCAGTTCGAGAAACGTCCGCAGAACGTGATCGCATTGCATGCCGGGAAGGGTCTTTACACCTCGTGCGCGGGAAACATGGCGGTCGATACAAGACAAATTTTGTAAGTCTAAAACCAGTTCTCGCTTTCCAAACTTTGATGCTAGGAACGCTTGGCAATTGGGCCACGACTCACCAGAGGGTATTTTTCTTGGGCAAGAACTGCTCTTGGACTTTGCTGCCTGGCTCGATCTGACTTCGAACGCCGATAACACAATTACGGTATATCAGCTGCCTTTGAAGTTTCGGAACACATTTTGATTCTTTAAAACGTGCTGACTTTATGATGTCTCTCAACCACCAGGCAGGCATACAAGCTACTTTAAAACAATGCTTAAGATATTAGTTGACAGAGCTCTAATGCGGCACATCTCTTTTTTGTTCGATGTATTTCGTTTGACGCTCGATCGATTCACGTGTTGTGTTCACGTCACAATAACCGATGTAAACAATCTGTTCCCAGATTTCCGCTCTATATATGCGCTGAGATTTGATTTTGACTTCATACACTATAAACCGTCTGCCTGTTTGCTGTTCAACAAATAAACTCCTAAACACATGGCTAGGAAAAGCCAAGTATTTTTTGCATACGTTATAACTCGAAACGAAACAAAAACCAGCGACAAAAATACAAGGCCGCGTTTTTCTATTACATTGAAGACCACATGCAAAAATTGAAGCCCTTTCGCGAAAAAATTTTTTTTCACCCAAATCGTCACTTAGCATGGTTTTGCACTCACCCCTTCAATTGTTGGCCCATATGACATTACAGTAATGTATGTAAGGGGAAACAAGAGTGTAATATAAGGTTTTGGTCGTTTCTTTGGTTAAAAATTGCCCTACTTTAAACATAATTCCAATATTTTTTGATATTTTACTTGTTATCAAGCTAATATGAGGTTTCCATGTTAGGTTTTCATCTATAACTGTGCCAAGAAACTTGCATTCCCTAACTCTGTCAATGATGTTCTCGTCTATCATTAAATTTTTAATCTCATTTATGTTTTTTCTGTTTGAAAATAACATGTAAGTTGTTTTAGAAATATTTAAAGATAATTTATTTGCTTTGAACCATAGAGAAAGTTTAGTTAACTCACCATTTGCTTTTGTAAGTAACTGGTTTAGACTTTTATTTTTGTAAAATATGTTGGTGTCATCAGCAAATAATGTGAAGGAAAACACATTTGAGGAAGCACTTATGTCATTGATGTATATCAAGAATAGGAGTGGCCCAAGTACTGACCCCTGTGGAACCCCACATATTATGTCTGACATTTCTGAGTCTACTCCTTTGAATTGTACATACTGTTTTCTGTTAGATAAGTAGTTCTTAAACCATAAGTGTGGTATACCTCTGATTCCATAATGTTCAAGTTTGTTCAATAGGATTGTGTGGTTAACGGTATCAAAGGCTTTTGCGAGATCTAAAAAGATACCTATACAGTATTCGCCATTATCAATTGCAGAATGTATTTTTTTCTACAAAATCTAAAATTGCCATTGCAGTAGAGTGTTTTTGCCTGAAGCCATACTGGTTTTTGTTTAAGATGTTAAATTTAGCTAAATAATCTATAAGTCGATTGTATACAACTTTCTCTAAAATCTTTGAAAATGAAGGTAAGATTGATACTGGCCTGAAGTTTTTGTAAATGTTATTATCTCCAGATTTAAAAAGCGGTATGACTTTAGCTATTGTCATTTTGTCAGGCACAATGCCTTTTGTTATTGACAAGTTTATAATTTCACTCAAAGGTTTAGAAATTAGTGTAATAACGTCTTTTACCAGAGCTGTACTTAGTTCATCTGAACCATAACTTGATTTATTTTTAAGCTTCACTGTAATAGATTCAATTTCGCCTGGTGTTGTATCCTTGAAAAATAAACTGTTGATATAATTTCCTTGCAAGGAAGATTTATAGTTAACGTCCACTTCAGAGATTTCCTTTGCAAGATTTGACCCTATGTTTGAAAAATATCTGCAAAACTTATTTGCTGTAATGTTATAATCTGTATTCTTGGTATTGTTGTCTGAAAAATGTGTTGGATAGTTATTTTTACCTTTAGATTTGTTAAGAAGGGAATTTATTATTTTCCATGTTTCTTTCATGTTGTTTTCAGATTCTTTTATTTTCTTGTCAATATAATGCTTTTTGGAGAGTCTTAAAAGGTGATTTAATTTATTTCTATATGTAGAAAATTTCTTTTTGTTTGTAATATTAGGAGACTTAATATAAGATTTATAAAGTAAATTCTTTCTTTTAATTGATTTAAGTATGCCTTTAGTAACCCAGGGCTTAATACTTTTGGATTTGATTTTAACTTTTTTAATTGGGGAATAGTCGTTGTGTATTTCAGTAAATTTCTAGATAAAATTATTATAATATATGTTAGGATCTTCATTATTTTTACTTTTTCTCCAATCAGCACAATCTAAATTGTTGATGAAACTTTCCATAGAATGTTTATCATATTTTCTTATATGTTCTACTTTCTTACTTTCTTTTAAGTTTTCATTACTTAGTTTATGGATATGAAAGATAGGAATATGATCAGATATATCAGCATAAAGTAATCCGTTAATGCAAGCAGCCTTCTCATCAAAAACATTGGTAAAAATATTATCAATTAGTGTAGCTGTGTTTGTTGTGATACTCGTAGGCTTACCAATTAGTGGTTTGAAAAAAGATGAATAAATGATGTCGAAAAATTCTCGCGGTATGTCTGAGTTATTTACACCTAGTAAATCGATGTTGAAATCCCCAAGAAGATAGCATTTTTTATTTTCGAGATTTATTTTTCCGTTATTTCAGTAATTCTTTCAAGAAAACGTTTCAAATCTGAGTCCGGTGCTCTGTAGATTACGCCTATTATGATGTTCTTATTTTTCTCATTAATTATTTCAATAAAAAGTGATTCCATTATGTCTTCATTATAAATACTAAGATCCTTGCTAACTTTGTAATTTCTGTCAGCCTTAATGTACAACTCTACACCACCTCCTTTTCTGATTTTTCGTCCACTGCATATAAGCTTGTAATTCTCCATTTGAATCAAATCATTAGGTTCTGAAATCCATGTCTCACTAATACCAATGAAATCAAAAGATATCCTTAACGAACTTAACGTTTGATCAATTGCTTCAATATTCTTGTTAATACTACGTGCATTTATATGCATAAGAGAGAAAGCATCTTTGGAATAATTGATGTTTTAATCTTGAATCAATTTATTTAACTCATTATCTAAAATATATTTGTCTTCATTTACAGTCTTGTTGAAGAAATTTAAATCAGGATCATTGTTTTCATCAATCACTTTATCTGTGTTTATGTTATTTAATGTAAATGGGTTTATGTGGAGTTCATCTAATGATTTAAAAACAATTTTTGCATGTCCAATGGAAAATTCAGCAAGAGCCAATTGAAATTCCAACTCTTCTAATTTGTTAAATGGAAAAATGTCCATGACACACAGATGACAGTACGAGTCTGCATTATCATTTGATAACTTAATGTACATTATACGAAAATTTTGTGCAACTTAAATGCACCCAGTGTTTACAGCAGTCACAAAATATCCCCCTTTGACTATCAAATACTCTTTTAAAACAAACAGAACAGGAACAATCAGGCATAGGTAATATGCCAATAAGAAAACATTACTAATTTTTCAACAATAAAATCTAATCTATATATCAGAAAAAAAAATAAAATGGCTTCTAATTAGATAAAGTTTACTATCACAAATTGACAATCAAACGAAATATATAGGGAATTTAAACACATTATTATCTAGATGCGAATCAAACGTCATAACTTATTACAATGTTTTCATTTCATATAATTTTAACCAGACACTAAGAAATCATTGAGAATGAAAAAATAAATTAAAATGTAACTTCGTAAGCTAAACACACCTTTTATACTATTCACTTACTAATTTACTAGAACTAAAAGTGCTGATATAAATACTGCAATTGCCTCCGATCATAAGGCCATTAGACTTTCGTTGCAAATTGAATGTAAGAAAAAAGGTCCAGGATTATGGAAATTTATTAACTCTCTACTTGATGACGAATGTTTTGTCGATTTAATTACAGAAAATTACCCGATTATATGCAGAAAATATGCATAATTGAGCAACCCAAAGCTAAAATGGAATTGATTAAAATGGAGATTCGAAGCTTGAGGTCCCATACGCTAAAAATAAAGCAAAAAATGTAAGAAATCTCGAAAGGCAGTTGGAGTCACGCGTTGAGTCATTAGAAGAAAAAATAAACTCCAGCGCAGACGGCGGCTCTGATACTGAACAACAAGAATATGAACGTGCCAAAACAAAATTATATTACAACAGAATTATGTTGCATCTACGATGAGAGGGCAGACGGTGCTATCTTCCGTTCAGAGATAAGATGGATTGAAAGTGGTGAAAAATCAACAAAATACTTTTTTGACATGGAGCGAAAGAATTATAATAAGAAAACCATCAAAATCTTAAACGTTGTTGTCACTGACTTAAAAATCTTAAAATAGACGTCTCTGCTAAAATACTATAACCTTCTTCAATGATGAAATGAATGTTAATGGCGTCTAAATGTAAATGAGATGTTTATAAGAGTGTGAGGAACTCGCTAGGGATTAATTTAGCATTTTGTAAATGTCTGGAATATGCGCGTGGTCATGAATTGAGTTCGGTTCGCGAATGGAATGCCGCGCTTCCAAGAACAATCTACGCGACCACAAGGGACAGCGGTCTATGACCTTGACATTATTAAAATCAAATTCGTGGTTGTTTTTCATACAGTGTTGCGCCAAAAGAGAGTTCTTGTCACATGTGAGGACGGCTCTTTTATGTTCTTTTGTTCTGGATCTCAGTGCTCTGGATGTTTGACCGATGTAAAGTTTTTAACAGTTTTTACAATTGATTTTATACACGACACCAGTTGACAGGTCTTGATCGAATTTGTCCTTCGGTTTCTTCAGGATCGAACCAACCGTCTTGACGGGTTTATGAGCAACATTTACGTCGAATTGTCCCAAAGTTCTTGCAATTTTTTCAGAGATTCCTTGAAAATATGGCAAAGTAAAAAAGCCTCTGTGGCTTTGAAGCTGATTATTTTGGGGCTGATTTAATGCTTTAGGAGTTTGGTTTGGTTTGGTTTGGCGCAACACTGTATGAAAAACAACCACCAATTTGATTTTAATAATGTCAAGGTCATAGACCGCTGTCCCTTGTGGTCGCGTAGATTGTTCTTGGAAGCGTGGCATTCCATTCGCGAACCGAACTCAATTCATGACCACGCGCATATTCCAGACATTTACAAAATGCTAAATTAATCCCTAGCGAGTTTCTCACACTCTTATAAACATCTCATTTACATTTAGACGCCATTAACATTCATTTCATCACTGAGGAAGGTTATAGTATTTTAGCCGAAACGTCTATTTTCAGATTTTTAAGTCAGTGACAACAACTTTTAAGATTTTATTACTATGCCTGACTACAACTACAGTATTTTTAAGAAAACCATCACCGAACTAACTGTTGCAGGATGAGCTGAAACTTCAAATGATGATGATGTCCTTACAGAAATTCGTGATTTTCACGAAAATCTTTACTTCTCAGACATGGGAAGTAATTTTGAAAAGTCCTTTCATGATTTTACCGAAAAACTAAGTATTAACCTACCGAAATTAACGGAGGACAAAAGGGATGCCCTTGAAGGAAAATTAACGTTAGAAGAATATCGAAATGCCTTGATGTGTCTTAGATGTGGAAAATCCCCTGGTGAAGATGGCTTTACCGTTGAATTTTACAAGTTCTTCTTTCAACTGATAGGCCAAGAATTCCTCGACAGTATTAATGCATCATATGAAGACAATGAATTAAGTATCTTCCAACGCAGAGGGGTGATTACATTTATCTCCAAAGAGGACGCAAATTTAAAAGATAAAGATCTATCGAACTGGCGGCCCATCACGCTTCTTAATGTTGATTACAAAATTGCCTCAAAGGCCATTGCAACCAGAATAGAAAAGGTACTTCCACTTCTCATCAACTCAAATCAGACCAGCTTTGTCAAAGGGCGCTATATTGGAGAGAACATCCATTTGATGAATGATATTTTTGAACAGACTAAAGCTCAAAACATCCCGGTAATTTTGCTGCTGCTAGATTTCAGAAAGGCTTTTGATACGGTGCAATTGAATTGTATTCGGAAAACGTTAGACTTACTTAATTTCAGAAGCAATTAAGCAATGGGGTAAGACTTTTTATTCTAATACTGAACTCGCGGTTCTGTTCTCCATAGTGTGTACAAATATGTACAAATAAGTGATTGATACACTGATTACACAGGTTATCTAAGTAACAACAGCAATTGCTGCAACCTGTGCGGCCATTAAATTTTTTCGCCCGAAATAAGAGATCTCACCCATCCATTAAGAAGAAAGGACGAATTTTTTAGAATTTTAAATGTACATTAATATAGAATTTTAGAATGTTAAAGTGCCACTATGATGAAATTCTCGATATCCATTTCTTTACATTTTCGTACACATTAGATCTTTCCTAGATATCTTGCCAAATTTCAATTTTCTACGAACATTAAAACTCGTGGTTTCTGGACCTTAATTTCCGAGAATTTACGGCCGCCATTAATTTTCCTTGTTGGTCTTGGTTGAAAATTTGAGAAAATGACGTCATTTTCTCAAAAATACCGCACGGGTTGAAATTATCATAACAATTAATGTAAAAAATTGCACGAATATATGAGCCAAAGTTTTTGTCATTCTTTATGCGAATTGCTGTGCTAATTGTTATTATAATTTCAACCCGTGTTGTATTTTTGAGAAAATGACGTCATTTTCTCAAATTCTCTACCAAGACTTGGAACAAGGAAAATTAATGGCGGCCATAAATTCTCGGAAATAAAGGTCCAAACGACATGAGTTCTAATGCTCGTAATAGATTGAAATTTGGCAAAAAAATCTAGGAAAGACCTATTGTGTGCGAAAATTTAAAAAAAATGGGTATGGAGAATTTGATCATAGTGGCACTTTAAAATTTAATTAATATAACATTATAATTAACGGGTTTCTTAGGACAGCATATACTCTTTTATTTCCTTTCATTGTTTGCCAATATTTCAATTTTAATCATAACAATTACAATTTCCTCAAATGTGATTGGTGCATAAACTGTCTTTTGCTCTAATTAATCTGCAAAGTTGTAATTGCACAGTGTAATCGGACAGTTGGTTGTAATCGGACACCTGTAATCGGACAGTTACATGAACTAATCAATTCAAGTCCACTCCACTAAATCCAGCAATCACAACATTGATTACAGTCACTATAGTAACCAATTCAAGAGACTGACTTTGTAAAATTGCGCAGGTTTAGTTTCTGTTGACTGTTTTGAAAGAAACTTAACAGCCATTTTGCAAGCTATTCCTATATTCTTAATTATGATATATAAAAATGACCATTAAAGGCTATTTTTCAAATTGTGGAAAATTGTAATGGTTATGATTGATTGGTAACAGGACATCGTGTCGTCCAAGTCGGTCTGTAATCATATTCTTGATTACCAAATCGGACTCCCGCTTCGCGGTCGTCCGATTTTGTTAATCACTCGTATGATTACAGACCGAATTGGATTCCACTCAGTCCTATTACCATTATTAATTTTTTTTAAGAGAATCTTATAATACTGTTAATGAAAATTGTTAGGTAGAGTTAATACAGTGTCCTCAATTAGCCCACGTGGGCTAAATACATTGACCCTTAAATAAAGTTCTTACTTACTTAACTTACTAACTAGTTGATTGATTGACTGACTGATTGATTGATTGACTGATTGATTAATTGACTGATAGAATTAAAGAGCACAAAATTTAGTTTGTACAGTTGCATGTTTTCGTTATGGCTTTGTAAACTAACGCACGATGGTGACCTGAACTAGGTATTAAACAGAGGATAAAAACGTTTTGTAGTCCACATTTTTGACAACACAGTAGGGATAAATGAATTTGCCAACTCCGTCACCAATGTCTTTCTGTGCGTCCTTTTTAGTATGACCATCCACTATATATAAGATCAAAGGAATGGCACTCTCCTACGGCTGAATTGTAATAAGGTGTTGCGAACTAAATACAGTGAAGACACGAACCAATCAAATGATCTCTTTGAGAACCACACGCGTGTTTGGAAAAAATTTATATATTTACATTGCAAATCACATTGCTGCTTTACGTTCGTTGTTTAACATGCACGTTCAATGTTTCAAGTGGTATAAATTTTCCCTTCCCTCGCCATTGGGTATGAAAAAGTTCAAGCATTCCGTTTGTTGCTGCGCTTCTGTCTGGAGTTGTTATGGAACTGCAACGATCCAAAATTTGCAAACACAAAAATCAAGATCTATTCTCCGTCAAGATGGATTTTGAGTCTACTCGACAAGGTAATTATAATAACAAGTAACGTATACTGTTATTTATATTGTAGAGGTGTTTGTTCAAAGAATGACAGATTTGTACGGGTTAACAAAAAAAAAACAGTCTGTCTTTCTTCCGCTGTTTGACTCGTGTAATACGTATAATCATTAAATAAAGTTTTCTGTCTCCTCTTACATACGTTTCACTTCCTTGGCTTTTTGTTGCAGTCGTTGCTCTTAATCTTCTTCCTCTTTGCTGTAAGTGGTACCAGGATCATCCTCCCCTCGTATTGCTGGGTTCAACTATTGCTAACGTCTAGTACTTGTTCAAGTAAAACAACTTGTTTCCGAAGACCACTCGTTTCAATCTGAATCTCTGAGATACAATAAAAAAAAATTGTTCCGTTAAAAATAACTTTGATATAAAAACGCTTTTTAAGAAAGGGTATCCACTGTAAGCTTCCGTAAAATGCCTGACTGGTCATGCCTTCGTTCTTTTTAAGTCCTATAAATGACCTACTAACCAATATGAAGATACCAGAGCCAATGGAACACCAAGCGTTTTAAACATGTGATTTATAACAAGTTTATCAACCGACTTGAAAAAGGCTTTATTAAAATGAAACATTATTAAAATTTTTCATCAGGGTTTTATTTGAACTTTATCGGACTTAATGTGGCACAGAACTAAGCTTTGGCCTAAGCTTTGGCAGATATGAAAGGTTTACTGAGACGGCGTGTTACTATTGTTAGAAGAACGGAAATCCTTAGAGTAGCCATAAGTTATCGAGACGCCAATCTGTTTCAGGTCTGAAAATATTTGTTAATCCATATTGGTTAAAGCAAAATGAGTTTGCCAGTAAGACCTATATTGTTGTTTGACGTATTTAGCTATTAAATTTTGTGATCTTGTCAAGGAGTCTCCCGGTAGCCCAATGGGATACGCATCTGACCTGCTGTGCGGTCGGAAGGGCATATATACGCTCAACGCCCGTCGGGGGACTCCGCTTGTTCTCTTTTTTTCTTTTTCCTTTCAACCTGAATAGATATTTTTTTTGTACAATCCTCTTTCCTTCCGTTTGAAGTAAGTTTGATGTGGAAATACTATTTAAGAAAGGGTATCCACTCTAACCTTCCGTAAAATGCCTGACTAGTCATGTGCCGCACTTTCGTAAGTGTAGCGCATTTTCGAAGTGTGGCGCATTTTCTTAAGTGTCGCGAATTTTTCCAAGTGTGCCGCATTTTCTTAAGTGTGGCGCATTTTTCCAACTGTGTCGCATTTCCTTAAGTGTGGCATATTTTTTCAAGTGTGCCGCATTTTCCTCAGTGTGGCTCATTTATCCAAGTGTGCCCCACTTTTCAAAGTGAGGCGCATTTTTCCAAGTGTGCCCTATTTTCTTAAGTGTGGCGCATTTGTCCAAGTGGGCCGCATTTTCTCCAGTGTGGCGCATTTTTCCAAGTGTTGCGCATTTTCTTAAGTGTGGCGCATTTATACAAGTGTGCTAAATTTTCTTAAGTGTGGCGCATTTGTTCACGTATGCTGCTTTTTCTTACGTGCGGCGCATTTTGCCAAGTGTGCCGCATTTTCTTAGGCGTGGCGCATTTTCCTAAGTGTGCCGTATTTTCTTAAATGCGGCGCATTTATTCAAGTGTGCCCCATTTTTCCAAGTAATGCGCATTTATCCAGGTATGTAGCAAGTGTGCCGCATTTTCTTTGGTGTGGCACATTTTTCAAAGTGTGCCGCATTTTCTTAAGTGTGGTGGATTTTTCCAAGTGTGCCGCATTTTCTTAAGTGTAGCGCATTTTTGCAAGTGTGCCGCATTTTCTTAAATGTGGCGCATTTATCCAAATATGCCCCATTTTCCCATGTAAGGCGCGTTTATCCACGTGTGGCGCATTTTTGCAAGTGTGCCGCATTTTCTTAAGTGTGGTGCATTTTTCCAAGTATGGTGCATTTTCTTAAGTATGGCGCATTTTTCCAATTAGGCCTCATTTTCTTAAGTGCGGCGTATTCTTTCAAGTGTGCCACATTTTCTTAAGTGTGGCACATTTTTCCAAGTGTGTCGCATTTTCTTAAGTATCGCACATTTGTCCAAGTGTGCCGCAATTTCGTAAGTGTGGCACATTTTTCCACGTGTCCCGCATTTTCTTATGTGTAGTGCATTTTTCCAAGTGTGCCGCATTTTCTTTAAAAGTGTTCCAGATTTTTCGAAGTGTGCCGCATTTTCTTAAGTGTCGCACATTTGTCCAAGTGTGCCGCAATTTCTTAAGTGTGGCACATTTTTCCACGTGTCCCGCATTTTCTTATGTGTAGTGCATTTTTCCAAGTGTGCCGCATTTTCTTTAAAAGTGTTCCAGATTTTTCGAAGTGTGCCGCATTTTCTTAAGTGTCGCACATTTGTCCAAGTGTGCCGCAATTTCTTAAGTGTGGCACATTTTTCCAAGTGTGCCGCATATTTTTAAGTGTAGCGCATTTTTCCAAGTGTGCCGCATTTTCTTAAATGTGGCGCATTTATCTAATTGTGGCGCATTTTTGCAAGTGAGCTGCATTTTCTTAAGTGTGGCGCATTTTTCCAAGTGTGCCGCCTTTTCTTAATTGTGGCGCATTTTTTTAAGTGTGCCGTTTTGAGTGTAACGCTATTTTTCAGGTGGGCCGCATTTTCTTAAGTGTGGCACATTTTTTCAGGTGTGCCGCATTTTCTTAAGTGTGGCGCATTTTTCCAAGTGTGCTGATTTTTCTTAAGTGTGGTGGATTTACCAGAGCGTCCCCCATTTTTTTAAGTGAGGCGCATTTATCCAAGTGTGGCGCATGTTCTTAAGTGAGGCGCATTTCTTCAAGTGTGCTGCATCTTGTCAAGTGTGGCGCATTTTTCCAAGTGTACCGCATTTTCTTAAGTATGGCGCATTTATGCAAGTGTGGCGAATTTTCTTAAGTGTAGCGCGATTTTCCAAGTGTTCCGCATTTTCTTAATTGTGGGTCATTTTTTCAAGTGTGCCGCATTTTCTTAAGTGTCGCGCGTTTTTCCAAGTGTGTCGTTTTTTCTTAAGTGTGACGCATTTTTCCTAGTGTGCCGCATTTTCTTAAGTGTGGCGCATTCATATGAGTGTGCCCCATTTTTCCAAGTTGGGCGCATTCATCCAAGTATGGCGCATTTTTTTAAATGTACCACATTTTCTTAAGTGTGGCGCATTTTTCCAAGTGTGCTCTATTTTCTTAAGTATGGCGCATTTTTTTAAGTGTCGCTTATGTTTTTAGGTGTGCCGCATTTTCTTAAGTGTGGCACGTTTTTCCAAGTTTGCCTCATTTTCTTAACTGTCGCACATTTCTCCAAGTGTGCCGCATTTATTTAAGTGTGGCAAATTTTTCAGAATGTGCTGTATTTTGTTAAGTGTGGCGCATTTCTTCAAGTGTGCTCCACTTTCTTAAGTGTGGGCAATTTATCCAAGTATGCCGCATTTTTTAAGTGTAGCGCATTTTTCCAAGTGTGCCGCATTCATCCAAGTATGGCACATTTTTCCAAGTGTCCCGCATTTTCTTAAGTGTAGTGGATTTTTCCAAGTGTGCTGCATTTCCTTAAATCAGGCACATTTTTGCAAGTGTGCCACATTTTCTTAAGTGTGGCGCATTTTTCTAAGTGTGCCGCATTTTCTCAAGTGTGGCGCGTTTTTCAAGTGTGCCGCATTTTCTTAAGTGTGGCGTATTCATGAGAGCGTGCCCCATTTTTTCAAGTGAGGCGCATTTATCCAAGTGTGGCGCATGTTCTTAAGTGTGGCACATTTTTCAAAGTGTGCCGCATTTTCTTAAGTGTGGCGCATTTTTTCAAGTGTGCCGCATTTTCTTAAATGTGGTACATGTTTTTAAGTGTGGTGCAATTTCTTAAGTGTGGCGGATTTTTCCAAGTGTAACGCATTTTCTTAACTGTCCCACATTTTTCCAAGTTTGCTGCAATTTCTTAAGTGTAGCAAATTTTCCAAGTGTGCCGCATTTTCTTAAGTGGCGCATTTTTTCAAGAGTGAAGCATTTTCTTAAGCGTGGCGCATTTTTTTAAGTGTGCCACAATTTCTTAAGTGTGGCGCATTTTTCCAAGTGTGCCGCATTTTCTTAAGTGTGGCGTATTTTTTTAATTGTGTTGCATTTTCTTAAGTGTGGCGCATTTTTTTAAATGTGCCGCATTTTCTTAAGTGGGGCTCATTTTTTCAAGTGTGCTGCATTTTCTTTAGTGTGGCGCATTTTTCAAGTGTGCCACAATTTCTTAAGTGTGGCGCATTTTTCCAAGTGTGCCGCATTTTCTTAAGTGTGGCGTATTTTTTTAATTGTGTTGCATTTTCTTAAGTGTGGCGCATTTTTTTAAATGTGCCGCATTTTCTTAAGTGGGGCTCATTTTTTCAAGTGTGCCGCATTTTCTTAAGTGTGGCCCATTTTTCCAAGTGTGGCACATGTTTTCAAGTGAGCCGCATTTTCTCAAATGTGGCGGAGTTTTCCAAGTGTGCCGCATTTTTTCAAGTGTCGCACATTTTTCCAAGTTTGTCGCAATTTCTTAAGTGTGGCACTCTTTTCCACGTGTGGCGCATTTACCAACCTGTGCCCCATTTTTCCAAGTGAAGCGAATTTATCCAAATATGGCGCATTTTTTTAAATGTGCCGCATTTTCCTAAGTGTGGCACATTTTTCCAAGTTTGCTACATTTTCTTAAGTATAGCGCATTTATCACAGTGTGGCGTATTTTTCCAAGTGTGCCGCATTTTCTTAAGTATACTGGATTTATCCCAGTGTGGCGTATTTTTCCAAGTGCGTTGCATTTTCTTCAAAGTGGCCCAATTTTTCAAGTGTGCTGCATTTTCTTAAGTGTAGCGCATTTTTTCAAGTGTGCCGCATTTTCTTAAGTGTAGGGCATTCAAGTGTGCCACATTTTCTTAAATGTGGCGCATATTTCCAAGTGTGCCCCATTTTCTTAAGTGTGGCGCATTTTTCCAAGTTTGCCGTATTCTTTTAAGTGTGGCGCATTTTTCCAAGTGTGCGGCACTTTCTTAAGTATGGCGCATTTATCCTAGTGTGGCGCATTTTTCCAAGTGTGCCGCGTTTTCTTTAGCGTGGCGCATTTTTTCAAGTGTGCTGCATTTTCTTTAGTGCGGCGAATTTTTCCAAGTGTGCCAGATTTTCTTATGTGCGGTGCATTTTTCCAAGTGTGCCGTGTTTTCTTAACTAGGGCGGATTTTTTCAAAAGTGCGGGATTTTCTTAAGTGTGGCACATTTTTTCAGATATGCTGCATTTTCTGAAGTTTGGCGCATTTTTCCAAGTGTACCGCATGTTTTTAAGTGCGGCACATTTATTCAACAGCGCCGCATTTTTTTAAGTGTGGCATATTTTAACAAGTGTGCTGCATTTTCTTAAGTGTGCTGTATTTTTCCAAATGTGCCGTCATTTCTTAAGTGTGGCGCAGTTTTCCAAGTGTGCTGCATTTTCTTAAGTAGAGCGCATATTTCCAAGTGTCCCGAATTTTCTTAAGTGTGTTGAATTTTTGCAAGTGTGCCGCATTTTCTTAAGTGTGGCGCAATTTTTTCAAGTGTACCAGATTTAATGAAGTGTGGCGAATTTTTTTAAGTGTGCCGCATTTTTTTAAGTTTGGCGCACTTTTTTAAAAGTGCTGCATTTTCTTAAGTGTGGCCCATTTTTCCAAGTGTGCCGCATTTTCTTAAGTGTGGCGTATTTTTTCTAGTGTACCGCATTTTCTTAAATGTGGGGCATTTATCCAAGTGTGACGCATTTTCGTAACTGGGGCGCATATTTCCAAGTGTGCCACATTTTCTTAAGTGTGGCGCATTTTTCTAAGTGTGCCGCATTTTCTCAAGTGTGGCGCGTTTTTCAAGTGTGCCGCATTTTCTTAAGTGTGGCGTATTCATGAGAGCGTGCCCCATTTTTTCAAGTGAGGCGCATTTATCCAAGTGTGGCGCATGTTCTTAAGTGTGGCACATTTTTCAAAGTGTGCCGCATTTTCTTAAGTGTGGCGCATTTTTTCAAGTGTGCCGCATTTTCTTAAATGTGGTACATGTTTTTAAGTGTGGTGCAATTTCTTAAGTGTGGCGGATTTTTCCAAGTGTAACGCATTTTCTTAACTGTCCCACATTTTTCCAAGTTTGCTGCAATTTCTTAAGTGTAGCAAATTTTCCAAGTGTGCCGCATTTTCTTAAGTGGCGCATTTTTTCAAGAGTGAAGCATTTTCTTAAGCGTGGCGCATTTTTTTAAGTGTGCCACAATTTCTTAAGTGTGGCGCATTTTTCCAAGTGTGCCGCATTTTCTTAAGTGTGGCGTATTTTTTTAATTGTGTTGCATTTTCTTAAGTGTGGCGCATTTTTTTAAATGTGCCGCATTTTCTTAAGTGGGGCTCATTTTTTCAAGTGTGCTGCATTTTCTTTAGTGTGGCGCATTTTTCAAGTGTGCCACAATTTCTTAAGTGTGGCGCATTTTTCCAAGTGTGCCGCATTTTCTTAAGTGTGGCGTATTTTTTTAATTGTGTTGCATTTTCTTAAGTGTGGCGCATTTTTTTAAATGTGCCGCATTTTCTTAAGTGGGGCTCATTTTTTCAAGTGTGCCGCATTTTCTTAAGTGTGGCCCATTTTTCCAAGTGTGGCACATGTTTTCAAGTGAGCCGCATTTTCTCAAATGTGGCGGAGTTTTCCAAGTGTGCCGCATTTTTTCAAGTGTCGCACATTTTTCCAAGTTTGTCGCAATTTCTTAAGTGTGGCACTCTTTTCCACGTGTGGCGCATTTACCAACCTGTGCCCCATTTTTCCAAGTGAAGCGAATTTATCCAAATATGGCGCATTTTTTTAAATGTGCCGCATTTTCCTAAGTGTGGCACATTTTTCCAAGTTTGCTACATTTTCTTAAGTATAGCGCATTTATCACAGTGTGGCGTATTTTTCCAAGTGTGCCGCATTTTCTTAAGTATACTGGATTTATCCCAGTGTGGCGTATTTTTCCAAGTGCGTTGCATTTTCTTCAAAGTGGCCCAATTTTTCAAGTGTGCTGCATTTTCTTAAGTGTAGCGCATTTTTTCAAGTGTGCCGCATTTTCTTAAGTGTAGGGCATTCAAGTGTGCCACATTTTCTTAAATGTGGCGCATATTTCCAAGTGTGCCCCATTTTCTTAAGTGTGGCGCATTTTTCCAAGTTTGCCGTATTCTTTTAAGTGTGGCGCATTTTTCCAAGTGTGCGGCACTTTCTTAAGTATGGCGCATTTATCCTAGTGTGGCGCATTTTTCCAAGTGTGCCGCGTTTTCTTTAGCGTGGCGCATTTTTTCAAGTGTGCTGCATTTTCTTTAGTGCGGCGAATTTTTCCAAGTGTGCCAGATTTTCTTATGTGCGGTGCATTTTTCCAAGTGTGCCGTGTTTTCTTAACTAGGGCGGATTTTTTCAAAAGTGCGGGATTTTCTTAAGTGTGGCACATTTTTTCAGATATGCTGCATTTTCTGAAGTTTGGCGCATTTTTCCAAGTGTACCGCATGTTTTTAAGTGCGGCACATTTATTCAACAGCGCCGCATTTTTTTAAGTGTGGCATATTTTAACAAGTGTGCTGCATTTTCTTAAGTGTGCTGTATTTTTCCAAATGTGCCGTCATTTCTTAAGTGTGGCGCAGTTTTCCAAGTGTGCTGCATTTTCTTAAGTAGAGCGCATATTTCCAAGTGTCCCGAATTTTCTTAAGTGTGTTGAATTTTTGCAAGTGTGCCGCATTTTCTTAAGTGTGGCGCAATTTTTTCAAGTGTACCAGATTTAATGAAGTGTGGCGAATTTTTTTAAGTGTGCCGCATTTTTTTAAGTTTGGCGCACTTTTTTAAAAGTGCTGCATTTTCTTAAGTGTGGCCCATTTTTCCAAGTGTGCCGCATTTTCTTAAGTGTGGCGTATTTTTTCTAGTGTACCGCATTTTCTTAAATGTGGGGCATTTATCCAAGTGTGACGCATTTTCGTAACTGGGGCGCATATTTCCAAGTGTGCCGAATTTTCTTAAGTGTGGCGAATTTTTGCAAGTGTGCCGCATTTTCTTAAGTTTGGGGCATTTACCCAAGTGTACCGCATTTTTTTAAGTGCGGCACATTTATTCAACAGTGCCGCATTTTTTTAAGTGTGGCATATTTTAACAAGTGTGCCGCATTTTCTTAATTGTGGTGTACTTTTCCAACTGTGCCGTAATTTCTTAAATGAGGCGCATTTTTCCAAGTGTGCCGCATTTTTTTCAAGTGTACCAGATATAATTAAGTGTGCCGCACTTTTTTAAGTTTGGCGCATTTTTTAAAAAATGCTTGATTTTCTTAAGTGTGGCGAATTTCTCCAAGCGTGCCGCATAGTTTTAAGTGTGGCGCATTTACCCAACCGCGTCCATTTCTCCAAGTGAGGTGCATTTATCCAAGTGTGGCGCATTTTTTTTAATGTGCCGCATTTTCTTAAGTGTGGCACATTTTTCCAAGTGTGCCGCATTTTCTTAAGTGTGGCGCATTTTTTCAAGTGTGCCGCATTTTCTCAAATGTGGGCATTTGTCCAAGTGTGACGCATTTTCTTAAGTGAGGCGCATATTTCCAAGTGTGCCGAATTTTCTTAAATGTGGCGAATTTTTCCAAGTGTGCCGCATTTTCTTAAATGTGGCGAATTTTTCCAAGTGTGACGCATTTTCTTAAGTGAGGCGCATATTTCCAAGTGTACCGAATTTTCTTAAATGTGGCGAATTTTTCCAAGTGTGCCGAATTTTCTTAAGTGTGGCGAATTTTTGAAAGTGTGCCGCATTTTCTTAAGTGAGGCGCATTTAACCAACTGTGCCACATTTTTTTTAAGTGTGGCGCATTTTTTCAAGTGTGCCGAATTTTTTAAGTATGGCGCATTTATCTCAGTGTGGCGCATTTTTCCAAGTGTGCCGCATTTTCTCAAGTATGACGCATTTTTCCAGGTGTTCTGTATTTTCCTAAGTGTTGCGCATTTTTCCAAGTATGCCGCAACTTCTCAAGTGTGGCGCATTTTTAAAATTGTGCTGCCCTTTCTTAAGTGTGGCTCATTTTCTTAAGTGTGGCGCATTTTTCCAAGTGTGCAGCATTTACTTAAGTGTGGCGCATTTTAACAAGTGTACCGCATTTTTTAAGTGTGGCATATTTTTTTAAGTTTAAGTGGTGCATTTTCTTAAGGATGGCGTATTTATAAGAGTGTGCCCCGTTTTTGCAAGTGAGGCGCATTTATCCGCGTGTGGCGCATTTTTCGAAGTGCGCCGCATTTTCTTAAGTGTGGCGTATTTTTCCCAGTATGGCGTATTTTCTTAAGTGTGGCGCATTTTTTGAAATGTGCCGCATTTTCTTAATTGTAGCACATTTTTCCAAGTGTGCGCCATTTTCTCAACTGTGAAGCATTTTTCCAAGAACGCCCCACTTTCTTAAGTGTGGCGCATTTTTTCAAGTGTGCCGTATTTTCTTAAGTGTGGCGCATTTTTCTAAGTGTGCCGCATTTTCTTAAGTGTGCCGCATTTATGAGAGTGTGCCCCATTTTTCCAAGTGTTGCCCTTTTTTTCCAGTGTGGCGCATTTTTGTAAGTGTGTCGCATGTTTCCAACTGTGCCGCATGTTTTTTAATTGTGGCGCATTTTTACAAATGTGCCGCATTTTTATAAATGTTACGAATTTTTCCTAAGTGTGCCGGATTTTTTGTTAAGTATGGCGCATTTATCCAAGTGTGACGCATTTTTCCAAGTGTGCCGCATTTTTTTAAGTGTGGGGCATTTTTCCAATTGTGCTGCATTTTCTTAAGTGTGGCGCATTTTTCAAATTGTGCCGTATTTTCTTAAGTGTGGCCCATTTTACCAGGTGTGCTGCATTTTCTTAAGTGTGGTTGATTTTATCAAGCGTGCCGTATTTTCTTAAGTGTGGCACATTTTTTCAAGTGTGGTGCTTGTTCCGTTAATATATGAACAATTAGCATTTGATTGACGTTTGATTTCCTAAATATCTTTTGATTGACATTTAGCCGCGTAACCGATACGGTCAATTGACCTTTGAGCTTGGATAAGTTAGTTTATTGTCGCAGATATTTTCACTGTGAACACCTTCGTTGCTGACCTGTTTCGCTGACCCGTTTTCTGCTGTTTTCAAATCTGTTTATCTGTTGCCTGACCTGGACAAACCGCAAAACAATCTGATTGGACATCGTCAAAGAAATCGAATAATCTTGAATCCTGGAATAAATTATACGATTGGCGTAGCCCAATTAGATTGTCTGCTTGGTTTTTTACGGAACCATTTCATTCGATTTCTTGGCTGGATGAAGAAAACCCCTGCGCTGATCCACAGAAACGCACTCGGTCATGGATGAAGCGGCGGTAAAACAAGCCAAGACCGACCGACGTACTGCCAAATCGAACTTTACACGAGTTGGAAAAGCGTTGGTACATGCAGTTGAGTACAAAAGGCCTCCGAATGAGGTAAGACAAGCCATAATTAAGCTTCAGGGAGCGTATGAGAACTTAGTGGCTAAGCATGAGGATTATGCCAAGCACATCGAAGATGATGAAGCGTATGAAACTGAAGAAAAATGGCTCTCTGAATGCCAAGAAATTTTCATGAGGCTAGAAGTAGACGCGAAAATGTTCATTGAAAGTGTTGAGCAGTGTGGTTCGAAAGATTTAGCTGAGAATGGTGATTTAAGTAAAGGAAAGGAGAGCGCTTTAACCGATGAAGTACCGGGTAATGAAGGAATTCCAAATATGCAGCCTCCAACACCTAGCCACACCCCTGGAATGACAAATATTCAACCAATTAGCCAAACACCCCCAGAAATTAACGCCGGAAAAGTTGAAGGCACTTCAGATAAAGAAATTAACAGTGTTCAAAAGGCCGATGACAAGCAAAATCCCGCAATAAACAAAGAAACCACTAGTGATAAAAGTCAAGTTGGCGCGTGCACGTTTAAGCTCGAAAAACCAAAACTACCTGTTTTCGCCGGGAATGTAAGAGATTATGCAATTTTCCGCTCTGACTTCAAACACGCAATAGAAGCAAAATACACAAAGAGAGATGCAATAACGCTCCTGCGTACATGCCTGAGAGATAAGCCGCTAGAACTGATCAAAGGTATCGGAAGTGATTATGACGCCGCCTGGGAATATCTGGACTCGATCTATGGCGACCCGAGATTTGTGTCAGAAACTGTGACCCAGGATATTGTCCAATTTAAAGCCTTGCAGGAAGGGGAAGATGCGCGATTTTGCGACCTGGTACATCTAGTCAAGAGATGTTATAATACCCTGAAAGAAGTTGGTCTCCCTAGTGATATGGACAACAGCCATATGCTTTCCATTATCGAACAAAAGATGTGCTCTGACGACAGAAAGGTCTGGGCGAGAGATCTGGAGAGAGAAAAGAAGCCTGCTACCCTGGAAGCGTTGATGAACTGGATGAACGTGGAAATGAAGTCACGAATGCGTGCCACAGCTCCTATCAGAGTGGGCTCATCTGGAAGACGCCACGTGAATCACTTCACATCTAATGACGGCAAACCTGTCTGGCACAAATGTTGGCTGTGCAAAACTTCATCCCACTGGCCCGATCAATGCCCGAAGTTTACAGCTCTCAGCATTGATGACCGTATCGCAACTGCAAAGGCAAATCACCTGTGCTTCAGCTGTTTGAAGAGGGCCGGAAGGGAACACACTGTAGATAACTGCAGGCGTAAACAACAGTGCGCAAAGCTGGAGAATGGAATGCGGTGTCCACAACATCACCATCAGCTGCTTCATAAGAGCAATACTGTCAAGATTAGCGTCGCTACATCAGTCAATACGAAAGAAGCTATTCTCCCAGTCCTCTCCGCAAACATCGGCAGCGCTAACGGCCTATTTAAACGTGGAAATGTTCTTCTTGACTCTGGCGCTCAAGTAAGCCTTATTCGTCAGGATACCGCAGAAACTCTCGGCTTGAAGGGAAAGGATGTTTCCATAACAATTACTAAAGTTGGCGGGGAGGAAGAGTCAATGAAAACCAAAGAATACAAAATTCAGCTAACCTGCATAGACACCGGCAAGCGTTTTACCGTTAAAGCAATCGGCATTCAGAGCATCAGTGATGAAATCCCAACAGTGAAAACTTCGCACTTACCGGAGCTTCTTGGCCTGCCTAACACGAGATTTCGCCGCGGCAAGGGACATGTGGACCTGCTAATCGGTATTGATCACGCACATATGCATGCTGGTGAAACGAGACAAGTGGACCATCTACTAGCTCGCAAGTCGCCACTTGGATGGGTAGTTTTTGGAGGAAAACCAGAGCAGATCTGTGACATAACCAGCATATTACACGTCAAGTACGCCTCACCAATAGACTTAACTGACTTCTGGACAACAGAGACTATGGGTGTGGCCGTGAAACCCTGTGTCTGCGATGCAGACAAACTGTCTGAAACAGAAAGAGAAGAAGCTAAGCTAATAGAGGAAACATGTATCAAAGTTGGAAGTCAATGGATGATTCCATACCCCTGGAGAAAGGACCCCACCCTGCTCCCAGACAACAAAGATTTGGCAATGAAACGCCTAGAGTCAACAGAACGACGCCTGAAAAGAAATCCTGAACAGGTCGAAGCCTACTGCAAACAGATGGAAGAAATGGAAAGCATGAAGTTTGCGCGAAAGCTGTCCAAGGAAGAACAAAACGCGTATCAAGGACCTGTTCACTACATTCCTCATCACGCCGTGCTGAGGCCAGACAAGAAGAGCACTCCAGTTCGAATTGTTTTCAATTCATCTTCTGTATTTCAAGGACATACTCTGAATGATTACTGGAAGAAAGGTCCCGATCTTTTAAACGGCATATTTGGAGTTGTCTTACGATTCAGAGAGAAGAAAGTCGCAGTTATGGGAGACATCTCCAAGATGTATCATAGGATCCTAATTCCCGAGAGGGATCAACATGTGCATCGCTTTCTATGGAGAAACATGGAAACGGACAGAGATCCTGACATCTACCTCAAAACTGTTCTCACATTTGGGGACAAGTCTGCACCCGCTATGGCGCAAATAGCCCTGAGGAAAACAGCTCAAGAGAACAAGGTAGACTACCCAGAAGTAGCTGAAGTCCTCACAAACAACGTGTACATGGATGACATCTGCGATTCTGTAGACACAGTACATGAAGCCCTTGTAAAGAGCTGTAAAAAATCACTTAAGATAGCAATTGGCGAGCAGCTTCTAACGCCTTTTGAGCTGTACACCTGTCTTTTAGAAGTTGCAAACTTAGTGAATCAACGCCCCATCGGTCGCATTCCCACTGATCCAGATGACGGAGCCTACCTGTGTCCGAACGACATGCTCCTTGGAAGAGCAACACCAGAAGTACCACAAGGTCCATTCAAAGACACAAGAAACCCACGCAGACGAGTGGAGTTCGTGCAAAAAATTGTCGACTCGTTCTGGAAGCGTTGGACTAGGGACGTATTTCCTGTCCTAGTACCGAGAAAGAAGTGGCACGTGGAGAAGCGAAACGTACAAGTTAATGACATAGTAACAGTGGCTGAGCAAAATGCAGTAAGAGGCAAGTGGGCAGTGGGCCGAATAATCGAAGTTTATCCTGGATCAGATGGACGAGTTCGTAATGTTAAAGTCAGAACAGCCACAGGAGAGTACAGCCGTCCAGTTACAAAGATTGCAGTCATTCACCCTGTAGAAGGTGACGACTGAACGAACAGCTGATAAGATAAGGACTACGCCCTTATCGGGGCGGAGAATGTTCCGTTAATATATGAACAATTAGCATTTGATTGACGTTTGATTTCCTAAATATCTTTTGATTGACATTTAGCCGCGTAACCGATACGGTCAATTGACCTTTGAGCTTGGATAAGTTAGTTTATTGTCGCAGATATTTTCACTGTGAACACCTTCGTTGCTGACCTGTTTCGCTGACCCGTTTTCTGCTGTTTTCAAATCTGTTTATCTGTTGCCTGACCTGGACAAACCGCAAAACAATCTGATTGGACATCGTCAAAGAAATCGAATAATCTTGAATCCTGGAATAAATTATACGATTGGCGTAGCCCAATTAGATTGTCTGCTTGGTTTTTTACGGAACCAGTGCTTTTTTTGAGTGTGGGGCATTTTTTCAAGTGCGCCACATTTTGTTAAGTGTGGCGCTTTTTTCCAAGTGTGCCATCTGTTCTTAAGTGTGGCGCATTTTTTGAAGTGTGCCACATTTTCTTAAGTGTGGCACATTTTTCCAAAGGTGCCGCATTTTCTTAACTGTGGCGCATTTTCTTAGGTGTGGGGCAGTAATCCAAGTGTGCCACATTTTTTTAAGTGTGGCGCAAGTTTCCAAATGTGCCGCAATTTCTTAAGTGTGGCGCAATTTTCCAAGTGTGGCGTATTTCTTTAAGTGTGCCGCATTTTCTTAAGTGTGACGCATGCGTTCTGTATTGAGCCCTAAAAATGACCTACTAACCAATATGAAGGTACGAGAGGCAATGGAACACCAAGCGTTTTAAGAAGGTGATTTCATGAGGGTTTTATTTGAGTTTTATCGGACTTAATGTGGCAGAGAACTAAGCTTTGGCCTAAGCTTTGGCAGCTGTGAAAGGTTTGCTGAGACGGCGAGTTCCTATTGTTAGAAGAACGGAAATCCTTAGAGTAGCTATAAGTTATCGAGACGCCAATCTGTTTGAGGTCTGAAAATATTTGTTAATCCATATTGGTTAAAGTAAATGAGTTTGCCAGTAAGACCTATATTGTTGTTTGACGTATTTAGCTATTAAATTTTGTGATCTTGTCAAGGAGTCCCCCGGTAGCCCAATGGGATACGCATCTGACCTGCTGTGCGGTCGGAAGGGTATATATACGCTCGACGCCCGTCGGGGGACTCCGCTTGTTCTCTTTTTTTCTTTTTCCTTTCAACCTGAATAGAAATTTTTTCCTGTGCTATCCTGTTTTCTTTCGTTTGAAGTAAGTTTAATGTGAAAATGCTTTTTAAGAAAGGGTATCCACTCTAAGCTTCCGTAAAATACCTGAATAGTCATGCTTTCAGTCTTTTTAAGCCCTGAGCTGAAACCATGCCTTGCGTGATGCGGAGAACGTGTGCGCACTAACAAAAGTAGACACCGTCCTTAAGCTCTAAACAAAGGATAAAGATAACTTCAACGTCCAAATATGTCAGTACATAATTCCTTTTATCTCTTTCTCAGCTCGTGAGTAGGCGGAATTCAACAAATCCTGCAATCTAATTAGTTCAGTGGAGTGGGCGGAATTTTTTCATCCGGACCGCCACAGCCGGTGAAATCCGTTGTGTTGATCTATTTTTGTGAACGAATTAGCGGTAACCGTCAATCTTTCGCCCTTTTTACACTTCTATAGACGATTAATCAACGCAAGTTTATCTGTATTTACTTTTAAATGGCAAGGAAAGTAACTCTAAGTAAATTCAATTTAGTTTTTTGAAGTTGTGAGAGTTTGTTCGCCTACTTGTTGTTTTGCGCTGTAAATATATCTTACTAACCGTGTTCGCGGGCCATACTGTAGGCTACGGACCGAGTTTTTTCCTCATCGATTTATGGCCTAAGCGCGAAGTGCGCGGGCCATAAATCGAAGGGGAAAAACAAGGTTCCGTAACTTACAGTACGGACCAAGAAAACGAGGTTAGTAAGATATTTATCATATCTCTACCGTGTGTCCGACGGGTTCAGGAACGATTTGGACTCCCGGGAAATGACTTCAAATTTATGACGTACGCAAAACGAGTCAATTTGAAATCGTTGTTAAGCGACTCTTACGTCGTTAGCAGGTTTTAGTATACAATTTCAGAAGCCAAAGAGAGTTTTAAACCTTTACTTGCTGAAAAAGTTAAGAAAACTTGGCGATAAATCACGAAACATTTTGGCAACAATATCGGCTTTAAATTTTAGCGGGCCGTACAGTAGAATACGGCCCGCTAAATTGACCAATCACAGCGCGCGTACTAACTGAGAGATTTTAGAGAGTTTAAGCATGACGTTTACAGCAGACGGCAAACGGCAAATGTTACCTCTGATTTTTTATTCTTTTGTTCTAATCCTTAAATAAATCTCACAACCATAGAAAAATGTCTCGTACTATTCACCGCAGATACAAATATTTTCACTCTAAAGTACAGACAGCTGAAGACAGACGGAAAAAGTTTCATTTTTACCGTTTGCCGTTTGATGTAAACGTCATGCTTAACCTGTCTATAATAATGGCGCGTAATCCTGTGTGTCTTTCACTTTAAATTTTAAGTAAAAGATATGTCAGTTTCAGTCGAGTTTACCTCTCTGATCGTTGCTGTATTTGAGAGAATTTCCGTGGAATACAGTTAACGAATTTCCTCGCTATCTGCTGCTCAATTTACTGTAGAAAAGTCTGATTTCGAGTGGCTCGCAACGACTGACAGAAATTGTTTTTGTAGTGCAACTTCAAACTTTGCACGAAATTTCACATCGGAAAGATAATTTTGAAGAACTAAAGTGGTGAACTACATGCAACTAGCATAAAATAGTTCGAAATAAGTCTGTTCTTTAATACATCTTTCTTTGTCTAGCATCTGAGTTACTCTCTCGTTTGCTCGTTAGATTTTTTACGAATGGTACGTTTGTAGACGGCGCGTAAGCCGATTCAATGACTCATTATATCTGCATCAAAATCCAATATTGCCAACAGATGTATTTTTTTAATTAATTTTTGTCAACTGTCCAAATTTAAAATAAAGTGGATACCTTAATATAGGACATCAACGCTTCATGAAATTAAGGCGAATTTTTGAAATTCACGTTAATTTAAGTCGCTTTGATACATGGTTTTTACCTACACGGCTGTTTTTTTTTTTTCTGGCAGTGGTCCCTGCAGTCGTAGTTTTCAGAGATTGACTTCTCACGTGATAGCATTTCACTATCCACGCTGATAAATGTGATACAGTTTGCATGTTGCTGCGGCTTGGAGAACAGATATCTTCAACATTGCGCAAAAACAATTTAAACGCGCGCAACAATTACGACTTGTCTCAGCTATCTGCTACATCCTGTGTAATAAAGGTAACATAAAAGTAACGTGTTTTTACTATCTACAACATCGTGCGACACATTTTTGCGTCAACTGTCTAAACAACACTCAAGGACTCAACCTCGGCGTGTACTCTATCTTCAATATTGCATGCGATACTTTTAGCTTGTCTTGATTATGTGAAACTTCGCAAGCGGCTTTTCCATCTGTTGTCTATTATCTGTAATATTGCGCAAAGTGGCCTTCCACAATTATCAGCTATTTCATTTTTCCTTGTTAAAACGCAGTTTACTCCCAAACGAAACTAACCAGTTATTTCTTAGTATAGAGGTACTGACAGTTGAGGCAAAATTTTTATACGCGTGTTCAAAACAAAACTTGTCTTTCCCCCTTTCCCTCCCCGTTTCTCCAGCTAAGTTTTTGTGGGCCTATGCATAAGGCCCGCTAAGTCAGAGCAAATATGCATGTTTATTATATGGAGAAGAGTGTTTTACTGGGAACTAAACTACTCGTAGATTCCATACGCCGCTTCATCCAGGACCCGAGTGGCGTATTTTCCGTATGTCACCTTTGTGAGTGTCGTATCGTTCAATGACCTCACGATTCCCGCCTTTTGCTTTTGTTGAATTGGTTTCTCCATATAATAAAAAGAACATTACACGTTGGCTCGAAGATATGAATTTTATGTTCTCGTGGCAAGAACAATATCTCACGAGTGAGCGAAGCTCACTCGTGAGATATTGTTCTTGCCACTCGAACATAAAATTCATATCTTCTCGCGACCGTGTAATATCCTCTATATACGGGATGACACGTAACTGACCTTCGGGAGCGTATTTTGCCCTATACATGTAGGTAGACTGGGTAATAGCATTCGCTGGGTCCATTGCCAACGTTCTGCGTTTAATTTGTTGGGCGTATCGTTTCATAAGTAATTCTTGTACAGTTTCCTTTTATCTTTCTAGTAGTTGCCTACTCGTAAGACTAGAATACGTCAACCCAATGCAATGCTGGAGATAATTTTTCCTCTTTAACAGGTCATGTGTCCGTTCAACTCTTCATTTTGGCCGGACACGCTAAATGCCGGACTTGGTTGGTCCTTGGTCTTGTGCTCAAGATCCCTAGCTCTGCTTTTCCCACTACCGACCGCGGTATGATTCATCGCTAAGATGAACGTGATTCCGCGTTAGTTCCCGCGTGAAACAGTGCGTGACGCGTTCGTTTCGACCCAAAGAAACTGAGAACGAAAAAGAATCCAACATGGCGAGATACATGGCAGTTCATATAATACGAACATATTTTGACGCTGAAGCTGTGACGAAGAGGCCTTTTGTGATATCAGTTGACTTTAGAAAGGTATTTCCCTTCGTCTGGTTGGATATGGGTGCAAAGAAAATAGCTGCAGCGGCTGCAAAACACTGAAACAGAAACCACGTTTACAAACGCTCACCGCCGACAACAGCCTGGCAATTCCTTAGGGTTAATGCAAGACTCTTAGCCGAGGTAAACTAAAACATAGTAGAGAGGTTAAGCATGACGTTACGGCAAACGGCAAAAATTGCCTCTGACTTTGGTTTCTTTTCCATTAATCCTTAAATTAATTCAACTCGAAAATAGAAAAAATCTCCTATTGACAGAAAATACAAATAATCTCAGTTAAGCTTAAGTGTACACACGGCTAAAAAACAACGGCAAAAGTTTAATTTTTGTCGTTTGCTGTTTGCTGTAAATGTCATGCTTAGCCTCTCTATTAGTAGAATTCTACTAGTATACTAATGCAAATGCTATAATCTGATTGGCCGAGCCATTGAACACTATGAGCCATTAGTGTTCAGTGGCTGGAGATCAGCTAGGAAATGGCGACGTTTTTTTTTTTTCGTTTTCCAAAGTTTTGGAGGACCGTTTTGATGCAAATGGCTTATTAAAATCCCTGAGATGACTTTAAAAAGGACGTTTATGGTTTCGAGACTTAAAAAAACTTGGAATTACTGTAAAAATGATGCGTGCGAAATTTAAATTTCTGGCAAGAAATCCAGGTAAGTAACACTGCCTGAACTTTTCCTTGGTACTGTGGGCTGTTCTGCAGTGGAAATGACTCTGGCTGTGCATGATGGCACAGTTTCACTTTCTGAGAAATTTTGAACTGACTCAGGAAACTTGAATGATGCAAGACTATTGTTCGTTGAACAGCTGGCCATAAAAGGTCAATTCCTTGGGAGAAAAACAAGAAAAAAACACACTTTGTTGATTCCAAGTGCTGGAAAATTTCACTTTGAAGACCCAGAAAAAAAAAACCAGGTGACAATAGCAGAAAAAGATGAGGCAAAATAGGAAGCTCCACTGAAAAATCACTGAACTACATGCACATGTACATGGTGCTTGAACGTGCTTCTATGATGGGGCGCACTGCACCTGCGCTAACATCCAAGATCCCCTGACCAGAGCTGCTCAAAAGAGAATCTCAATACTGCAGTGGCAAGTGGGGGGGGGGGGGGATGTGCAGGGGGGGGGGGTTGAGATTGGAGGGCTGCTTGCCAGATCTGCTACTCTGTGGCTTAGTACAAGTAACCTCAGTTGGTAACTACTGTAACTTAAAATTATAGTTTTAAATAGTAATTTAATGTCATACCTCACGAGATAAAAATTAATGCTCTTTTTACATCTTTAAGGTCCTGATAGAGAGACAAGATTGGAATATAAACTCACCCAAAATTAATGGAGAATGTGTCCAAATGAGGCTCAGATTTAGCCAGTCAAGAATGTGAATGAGATACAGGAGAGTTAAAAGTCATGGTAAGTGTGTTTGGCAGCAAGATCATTCCTGGAGATCATAAGCTCATCTGAAGTTTGCTAGTCATAGAATCTAAGACTATATAGTGGCCTCCCTTGGTTTTTTTCTTGCTTCATCTGCTGTAACCCAAAAGAATGCAGGAGAGTAAGAGAGCACCTAAAAAGAAGGATTACCAACCAATTGAGAGAATGACCTTTGACAACCAAGTGATTTTGCAGTGTGAATTTCACATAATAATTTGCATTATAGTCTTAATTTTTACTGTATCTAATGTCATTGTGCAACTGTATGAGGCATTGAGAAAACAATGTTATTAACTTGTCACGTCAATACAACAAGATGAAATGAAGTGATAAAAGAGACATGCATCCATGAAGCAAAAAGCCCAAGAAAATTTGGCAATTTTTGAAGGAAATAAGACGTAATAATTTTGGTGTAGACCTGCAGAAAGTTTTGTAAAGGCTATTGCCAGTCACAGAGGTTCTACGGAGAATTTATCTGAAATACATGTATATACCCAAACAAGCAGGAAGTTAATGTTGGCTGGTAGAACTGTATTGAATTTACTGGGTTTGTCAAACCACAAGTTTGCTCCTTACCCGTGTTTCATTGAAACCTTTCAGTGAATGTTGGGTTTAATTGGCACATGCAGCAAATTCTGGAATGTATTTCCAGCAACAAGTAGTTTTGAGCTTCTAGTTTAATTGTCTTGTTCATGGCAAGTCCAGTTGCATCTGGGGTTGGTTCTTTTGAAACTTTATGATAGTATATATAGCTAGTGTAGGGTAATGTGCTGTGCTAAAAAATGCCCTCTGGTCAATAAACTATGTGAGGTCACCTAGTAACCTGGTGGGCTCAAGTTTAGAGCTCATCGAGGTCACATGTTTTTTGAAGTTGACCGCTGACCACATACTGGGTTTCGATTGGATCGTGGGCTCAGGCAAGGTTAACTTGTTGTGATCAGGGCTGGGTTATCAGAAACTGTTTAACGCTAACCCACAATTAAAAGTTAACCAAAATTTTATTTTTTCATTGCTTATGTTTTGTGTAGTTTGAGGTTTTTCAAACCCGAAAGATAGGGCCTTGGAAACAATATACAGAAAACCTCACTGCAAAGTTACAAAACTCAAATCAAAATTCTCTCATATCCTGGGTTAGCTTAATCAGGCTTTGAACAACCCGGCCCAGGAGCTCCACTTTTAGGCTTGCCTACATGTAAATCTATATTAATAATTATATTACGTTTTCTAAAGTGAAACATAATATGATTCCTGTTGTTCTCAGCAAAGGGAACACTTTTCAGTGCTCTAGTGGGGGAGAGAGAGGAGGGGGCTGGAGGGATTTCTGCTGTAGATCCAGTTCTGTAGGTACTATCAGTAACTGCTGGACTAGTTGTTTTAAATACATGCAAGCTCTTAAATGCCTTTTGATACTGAGAGGTTTCATGTAACTGGCTTATTTATTTTATTATCTTTTATAAAGGAACTGACCAAGACATTAAAAATCCAAACCAAATAGAAGGCTAGAAGGTCTAAGACCAGACTCAAGTCAGATGGAATGTAAATGAGAGACAGAAAAGTTAAGAGTCATGGTGAGTGATATGAATTACTGTTATGTTTTCTTTGAATGTTTGAGTGGTACCTAATAGGTTACTTAATTAATTAGTGACTTGTGGGAATTGTTGTAATACCTGGATACTTCATAGCAACATTTTGTGCTAGCTATTTATAGATGGCAAGCTATCCATCACTTAATCAAAAAAGGAAAATTGCTGTTCATGTAGCCCGTGATGTTTGACCTGGTGTTTGAGTTTGAAAATATGAATTAATGTACAGTATGTATTTAAATATGTACGAGGGGTTGCGAATGGTAACTTGAAAATCTTGGGTGACACAGTCAAACTTTTGATTTGATCTCAAAATCTTGGAATCCTCATTTCAGTGTGAATCGTCTCGTCTCAGAGCCAGCTTTTAGCCAGATTAGTCCAAACATCCTGAGGATGCCAACTTTTTATTGAAAGGTTGAATCCTTTAGAGTGTTGACCGTTACAGCATGGAGGCATTAGACCCTGTACAACATGTATATGGTGGTTATACTTCTGCAGGGTACATGACTTGTATATATTTACCAGGGCTCCTTACACTGCATGCACTGGACAATACAATCATGTCTTTGGAAATTAGCAGTGTACTAGGTAATTCTCTATGACCATACATTGACACAAGCAGGATCAGTGGTTTTCAATAATTTGTAAGGAGGAGTGTTTCTAATAGTATGTAATGTGGAAGACAGTACAGTACATGTAATAATTGTGATTAATTTACTAGTGAACTAAAAAGTGTCCTTTATCTTTACGGATCAGTATTCCAGCAACATGCCATGACACTAACATCCACACCAGAAACTGAACAGGCCAATATTATTCAGGCAGACTGAAGCAAATGGAGGATAAGGTTCACACTCTAGATGCACATGGTTAGTATATGTCTCCCCAGGCCTCCCTTCTGTGTGGGATGCTGCCAGTTCACGATTGTATGAAATCCATTCAAGGTTACTTCCTAGATTTTCTGGGTATTCTAACCACTAGGTTTAACCTGTTTATACACCTGGGTGGAAAGAGTTACATGTACTGTGAGTCAAAGTAAACTTTCCTGCCCAGGATCATGTCATTTGGGCAATGGCATTGACGAGTAAAATCCCCAGCATTGACATACAGAGTCTAATGCACATACCATTCTAAGGCTGCTGCTTAATGTTATGTGTAAGCTACATTGTACATTGCAACAACTGTGGTTAATTGACTAGAGAACTAAAACACATTACTTAATACATTTATGTCTTTTATCTTTTAGAATCTGTATCCTGACATGACGAGAACACACAAATCCACACCAGCAGACTGGACCATATGGAAGATTTAGTTCACACTTTACGCTAGCATGGTTAGTATGATTATAAATTGTTATTTCCCTTTTCATCCGAATCATGACTAATTGACAATGTTTTGCTGATTCAAATGTCATTCCAAGAAAAAGGTTTTGTTCAGTTTTTAATATGGAAGTTTGGATATTAAACATACACTGTAACTCATCCCTATGAGGTGTCAGCCATTATTTTGAAAATTATATGCACCTTACAGTGAATGAGATATGTTTTTGATAAATGTTAATTTTGTTTTAATAATTGTCAAAGGTACACATGTACTGTATTACTTGCAAAAAAATTTTGGACATTAACATTTCAGACATTTAATTTTGGGATACTTAGCTGGAACGTAGCTTACGCAAATTTTCTGGAATTGATCTGTATTATGTTGAGTTCTCATAAAAGAAACAAAAATTTTCCTTTCCAGTGATAAAAAGAACAGGCAAATCCTAATCCAGGTTCTAGCTTCATTGTGCATGTGGTGGTGTCATCCAAGAAGAAAGTACATACTTTATACTGTCGTGCAAATATTTTGGATGCCTAAAATTTCAGGTAGTTACAAATTTTGGATGGTTATATTTCTGGACGCTTTTTTTTTGTCCAAAATTAAAGTTGTCTGAAATTTTTTGCAAGTACTGCATATGCAAAGTATCTATTTTTATGTTGTCATAATAAGGAGACTAATGAGCAGAGCGGAGTCTTCATTTCATTAAGATTTCCCCCTTCCCCTGCCCCCCCACCCAGTTCAGAGCATTTTGAGTTGCTCATTTCAAGCTTATTGATTCCTGGGTTAATAATATTTCTTGGACTCATTCAGAATTTGTTGCCTCTAGCTTCTGAGTTAATGTCTGGTTCAGAATCATTTATCCCATCAAGGAACATCATTGATTGATTGCATAAGGAATTAGTTTGTTTTGGTGTGGTAGAAATGTTTGCTGGGTAATCGTTTAGGAGGTTGTAAAATTCTCAAGACTGCTAAAGCAAAATTTTAAGAGAAAATATTTGCTTTTCATGCACGTTTAGCAAACGTCCTGTACAAAATACTTACTACATACATATTGGATTTGCAGGCAAGGACCATTGTCCCAGGACAGAGGACCCAGGACTCAGGACGCAGCACCAAGGAGCAAGGATAGGACTGAGGACGGAGGACTGAGGACCGAGGATTGACAACTGGGGATCAAGGACAGTGGATGAAATTCAAGCCTTGGATGACAAACTTTCAGAAGTTGAATTATAGATATATTAAGGTATATGAGATATTACCAGTAGAGATGGCACGGTGCACCTTGCCCTGAGGGTTTTTCTCTGGGTACTCCAGTTTCCCTCACTCCTGAAAAACCAATATTTGCGAATTCCAATTTAACAAAATTGGTGACACATTGCTGTGGGACAATTGAGATGAAAAATTCTTTGATTACTCAAGGTAAACATTAGGTGCACCTTATCCTGAGGGTTTTTCTCCGGGTACTCCGGTTTCCCTCACTCCTGAAAAACCAATATTTCCAAATTTCAATTTAACAAAATTGACGACACATTGCTGTGGGCCAATTGAGATGAAAAATTCTCTGTTTATTTCCTAGTTACATGTGCACATGTGTCTTCGCAGTCTCCTTTGCAGCTGTTATTTAGGTCAATGAGCAAATTGGGAAATAGCTTTATTTATTTTCTGTCTTTTTCAAAGATCTCTTTTTTGATCATAGGTAAAGGGAAATTCCCAAGTCAATCAATCATTCAATCAATCAATCAATCAAACAATCACTTGATAACTCAATCAATCAATCACTCAACCAATCAATCAATCAGTCAATCAAACAATCACATGATAATTCAGTCAGTCAATCAATCATTCAATCAATCAATCATTCAAACTCATTAAATCAATCAAACAATCACTCAGTAACTCAATTAATAGGTTAAAAGCCCAGGATATGCAGATAACTAAAATAGCAATTACTGACCTTTAAATTTACACTGTACGTGTCTAGTTGCAATTTGAAGAGCTTTAAACAGACATAAATTCCAATATCACTTTGATGCACATGTAACTAGTACCCATACAAACAGAGTATTGAACTGACCAGTGTGTTGGGTGGGGTTGTTCATCTACAAATAAGTGGCTTGCTTGCAAATTCTCTCTAGGGGTATTCTAAGACTTTATTTTTACGTGTTCCATGAATGATATAATTATTTGGCAACCAAAATATATTCCCTTTCATTATATTAGAGCCGGAAAATTTTGCCAATAGCAATCATTATTACTACAAATTAATTGAAATTCAATCACTGGAAAATCTGTTTTTGATGATTTATTTCTGGCATATGTACAGACATTTTGGTGTACCACTAAGGCAGTCAGATACAATCCGTACAGTAAATTTGACTTCACAGAAGCCACTTATTTGCTCATGAACACCTAGTTCCTTCTCCTTACAAGATTCCTATTGAGCAGCTTTGTGGTATCTGTATTTTTTTATTGTTCACTTCCATTGGTTTTCCTCAGAAATCTTAAATTGAGTCTGGACTTGAAATATCTTATGCCAACATTAACATAAGAAACCTTTTAAGGGTTGAGGGATGATTTCAGTGTTCTCTTCATTTTGATGTCTGGTTTTTAAAATATATCATATTCAAAATACCATTGTCACAGTGCAAAGCTTATTACCTTTCTTTACAAGAATTTTTCCTGTTTTTACTGTAAAAAAAAAATACATTCTTGTAATCCAAAGTGTTTTGTCTTGGGAAAGAAGCTGCTCAATAGGAAACTTGTATTTAAGAAGATATTTTACTTGAATTTTTTTTGTAGTTTCAATGCTCATCATGCTCTAAAATCATCGGCCAAGTCAGTTCTCACAGACCACAGTTATTTTCTTTGGGCAGGCAACATTTTATTTTTTTTTACTATTGAGTTATTTGTTTTGTTTAGATCAATAGCATGATGGTGCTTGGAACTATACTATTGCTTTTTATCACCTTTGAACAAAGGAAGCTTCCAAAAACTATCCTTTTGTGGTAATGCAAGTAAATTCAACTGGCTGATCAAGAAATTAGTAATTAAAATTGAATGCAATACCAATCAGCAGCTTTTCACAAATTTATTCAATTTATTTAGTGTTATACAAAATTGTTATTCCTCACTTGATCAGTTTTAAAAAACAAATTAGACTGGGCTAAGTTTTTCCAAAATAATTTATCTATAGGAGATTCAATTGTTGAATTAAGAAATTATAAATCAATGCTTAGGATTTTGCAACTTTATGTAACGTTTTCCTTGTCATACAAAATTAATATTTCTTGCATGATCAATTTTAAATGACAAGTTCTGACTTAAGTTTTGCTAAAATAATTTATTCAAATGAATTCAATTGTCTGATTGAGAAATAATTGAATGCAATACCAATCGATAGGAGTTCACAATTTTATTCAGTTTATTCATTGTGATGAAAAGTTATGTTTTACTCGATCAGTTTTAAAGGACAAATTCTGAGCTTCGTTTTTCTAAAATAATTTCTTTGCTTCCTTTGTTTAAAGGTGCCACAGCAAGCTCATTAGCACAGAACTAAACAATTACTAAGCTAAGAAAACACCTCAAATTTTGGTGTCATAAGGTCTTCAAATTAGCATTGACACTAACGTGTTAAAGATGGCCAAACGTGTGGATAGCCAGAAGAACAGGAGTGTCGAACAGACTCTTCAGATCTAGTGGGCGTTCCTAGTGAGCCATAATATTGGCATCATTGTACATGTATAATAGAGAGAAAATTAACCCTTATGGTTATTTTCGTTAGGGTTTCGATGCAGTAGTTTTCAGTAGTTCAAAACCACTTAGGGAATGAGGCTTTTTAATCCTAGTTAGTTAGGGTTTATTAAGTTCTTTTTAACTCAAGTGAATAGTTTTTTTTTACTGTGCTAATGAGCTTGTTAGTTTTTTTCTTTGTGGATTTTATATTTTCCACTGAACTTAGTATATTTTAGATTATTTTCAGGAACTGAGATGGCCCATACACCCGCACACAACACAAATGGTCAGATTTAAATCTAGCCGATCTACGTCCCTGCAGGGTTGTGGAAACTCTTGCTCTGAGGACGGTGTTTCTGACGTTCCTCTGCAATATTCCAACTGAGAAATCGTGGTGAGTTTATCTGTTCCGCTCATTTTTGATGGAGGCACTTGGACACTTTGATGGTGTGGTCGTTTGCTCTCAAGTGGAAAAGGCATCATGGGGGAAGGTGAGAGTTTGCTTTTCATGTCTTTTCGGCTTTACTTGACTACGTCAGAAAACCACACCTTTATTCCAATTGGCTTGAAAGATGTTTGTTCTCAATCAGTGTATCTAGAATTTTTTTTGTTGTTGAGGACGTAAAATAGTTGTGCTTTAGTGCAGGTCATGGGTAGTACATTTCCAGGATGTCAGGGTTAGTTTTCAACAATGAAGGTCACTGATCTGGCTTGACTGGAATTTCACAAGCAACACTAGATTGAGCTGTTAATCATCTGGGATTCTTCTGGAAGAGCTGATTCTCGTTTAGGGCTTTTCTTAATTAAAAATAATAATTTTCTTTTCGTTTAAATTACGAAAACAACAACAAATTAGGTATCGAGTAAAACTTAATTAGTCACAATTATCTTAAGAACAGAATTTATTAACACTATCAGTCCACACTTCAGAGAAAAATTAAGAGCATTAACCGCTTAAAATATAAATTACAATTATCTCGAATTAAAACTTAGGCCTTTTTTTCTGATTAACTCCAGGAATTAGTTAACCTAAAAGAACTCAAAAGAAGGCTCCTGCGCTGATGTTACTTGAGTTGTCACGCAACACTTCTTCCTGGAGTGTTGTGTGACGATACGAATAACGCCTATGAAGGAGGCTTCGTTTGGGGGAAATTTTAGTCCTAGCTACTAAACATATAGTTACATTTTCCGTGATCAAAGTTCAAAACGTAGGCCAATTGTTCATTTTGACTTCCAAAACGTTTAACTAACCTCGTAAACGTTTTTTTGTAACCAAACATATCCATAGTTCGATATGAATTTTGTACGCCTATTATTTATCTTGTCTTCTTTTAACTTAGTTAATCTTGAACTTGGTATTTAATTTATTTTTTTTCACTAAACTTAGGCCAGTTGCTCATTTTTATTTCCAAAACCTGAAATTTACCGCGGAAACTATATTTTTTGACTACGTACATAACTGTAAGGTAATTTTCATAAGTATCACCCAACTAGTGGACTAATGCAAATCCTGTATTTTAATTGGCTACGCTACTAGAGGACTATTAGTAATAGCCCTCGAGTAGCGAAATTGGCATAATCGAGCGTGACGCTTTCTTTCGTCTTATTCCCAAATAAATCTTTCTTCAACTTGCATTGGCTAACTTTATTATTGCCTTTTCTGTCCGACTAGTTGGGTGATACTAAAAGAATTAGACCCTTCGCCCTCAAGGGCCACGGGTCAATAGGCTATTGACCCGTATCTCTTGCGGGCTACGGGTCTAATTGTTAATTATATTGCATTCCAAAACTATAAATTCAACTTCTAAAACCAAGTATATGGTTCGGGGTTTTTTTCTTTAATTTCGTTGGCCAATTGTTTATCTTTACGTCCTAAACCGACTAAACCTAAGAAACGTTTCCCATCGTTTTTTCTAATACTTGTTCAACTTCGTTCTTATCCTCGGAGATGCAGCGGCAGTTAATCGTGACGAGACGACGTAAACCGAGCGGTAAAACCTTACGTCGGGTCGATTTTGCCGCTCGGTTTACGTCGACTCTTCCGACTTACTGCCCGAAGTTTCCGAGGATTCTTAGTTGTTTAATGTTATTTAAAGCCAAAATTAACAATAACAAAAGCACAAATCAATTTCAAAATTCCACCGTGTTTGCATTTTTAGGACGAATTTAACTGTGAATATTTAATAAGATTTACTATGAATATTTAAACTACGATTCTTTCAAAGAATATTTGGATTTTTTATGTACAAATTAGACTCGATCGATTTTAAATAACTGAAATTAGATATCAAAACAAACTTAACGCAATTCTAGGTGATGTGAACGGACGAAAATCGCCCGTTTCCTTTCGCATTAGTGTTTATTTACCTAAGCAAAATACGCTTAAACCTGAAAACAAATTACTAATCTTTTATCGCTTTAACTTTGATCTTATTTACACATAACCAAAAATTCCTAAACTTGTATCAGCTTGGGCGGTAGAGTTTCAAATGACTTGTGTTCTTTTGGTGAAGTTTGTGGGAGAACAGTCAGCAGGAGGTTTGGTCGGCGAGTCAGATCAAGGATTTTTTGCGTTGGATTCTTTTCTTGGCATCCATGGGAATTACTAAACATGACTTGTACATTAGCACTTCCGTTTTTCTTGTCCTTCCAAAGGAAATTTCTAGATGCAGTGCTTGGAACACGCATCTTAAATTTTACTATTTTGGCATTAACCTTTTCGCGCATTACTTACGGCTCTCAAAGCTAATAAAAATTCCAATTCAAATGGTGTGGTATTATGACGTGGTTGAGTGAAACCGAGGAGGCATGGGGAGCAAACTCTCACTTCCCTCATTATGCCATCTCCACTTGATAGCAAACGGCCATATCATTAAAGTGGTCAAGTGTCGACATCAAAAATGGCGGAACAGATAAACAAACCAGGATTTTAAAGTTGGAATATTAATGAGGAACAAAAGAAACACTTCAACTCAGAACAGAGTGAAAACAACCCAAAAAGCAGGGACAAGATCGGCTAGATATTTTTTTATTTTTTTTAACACAATGAAAGCGCAAATAAAGAGACAAAGAGACAGTTTCGTGTGTTGTTATTTTTACCCGCAATCCATCATAACTGACCAGGTAAACACTTGCGTCCATGACTAAGTCCTGATATACAGTGTAATCTGTCCCGCAACTTGTCCCGCAATCGTCTCGAAAACGGCGTGACAAGTGACATGAAACATTAAGTCCTACAACACAACGTGCAACGGGCAAACGTTTGCAAAACAAGTCGCTTCAAAGGTTACAGAGAGTAGAACTAAGTTCCAACTTTCTCCAACCGCTGTAGCAATTGTTTCGCATGAGGTCTGCCCGTTACCCGGTATGCTAAACAACCCAATGTTTCATACAACGCACCTGTCACGCCGCCTTCGAAAACATTACAAGACTAGTTGCGTGAAAGATTGCACTGAATAACAGGAACACAAACCAAGTTCTGCTTTTAAGAAAACCACTACTTAAAATAATGTCTGTCATAAAACTCTCTTTGTACCTCTATCGTGTTTTCGCTGTAGTATTTGCGAGTTGCAAACTGTACTTAGTTGCTCAAGAAGTCGACTTACAAAATAAGTTTGCCCTTCCCTATTCACACCTTGCGTAGCTGTCACAGAACGTCTTTACGTAAGCGTGACGCAAGTCTTTGCACGTCACGCTATAATTTGCGTAACATCGGCTGCCTTTAAATAAAAGCACGGGCGATTGAAATGAAATAGAATGTGCGAGATAAGAACCTGTAACTCACTGTAACTCCTTAAACAACAAACCCAGCAATAAAATAAAATGCTAATTCAGTAAAAACGCGCGCTACCCGACAATGATTTTTTTGTTGGATGCTGACATCAAAAACGTTGGCCCCGAGAAAAATTTATCCGAACAAGCCATTTTCGAAACTGAGCAACTAAGCACAATTTGTCTTACAAATACAGCAATGAAATGAGGTATTAAACACAAAGACGCACTACCAACGGGATTACAAAAACACCAACTGGATAATTAAATGCAATTTTAAATTGCGATAGTAAATTTCCAAGTAATTTTAAGAATTTTGCAATATTTCAAGACAATTTGTCAAACATGAGTTAAAGATTAAAAAATATCCAACTTAAGCGACGGGTACATCCTCAAGGAAATTATAAGCATTTTTTCTTTTTTTTTTAATAGTAAATATTCAAATAATTTCAAGAATTTTGTAGTATTTTAAGAAAATATTTTAACATGAATTACAAATTAAATTGTATCCAAATTTAGAGAAGGCTAAATTCTCAAGAAAATCAAGTGCCTTTTTTAAAATTTTTCTCTGTAAGTGTAAATTTACAATAAAGAATATTGCAATATTTCAAGAGAATCTGTTAATATGACTTCAAGATTATATTGCATCGAAATGTAGAGACAGCTATTTCCTCAAGTAGTGCGTCTTTGTGGTTCTGAGAGCTTTATAACGTACATTGCATTTCAGCAGCGACATCCTTGTACCCTCATATCACTAACTTTACAGTGGCTCATATTATTTTGTCAGGAGACTTCACTTAAAACACAACCGAAATGGGGTGTAATTATTTTCACGGATTTTTTGCGAGTTCTAGATCATAAAACAACCAATACTTCATAGCCTAATTTAAAAAGGGATTAATAAATAGAACCGGTAATTGACATCTATTTTGTAGTTATCCCTTCAGCAAAAGTTCAACAAAGTTATGGGTTAAGTTTTTTTAAAAGAAATGAAATATCTGAATCACAGTGTGAAATCCCAATTTTTATCGACAATTTATTGTAATAAATCTGCATAGTCAAAGTAATGAGAGTTTGGCAGAAATGAAAATTAAATCTTTTTTGAAATCTCGCAACTATTTTGAACTCCATAAAATGTCTGCGATAAAACCATTGAAGAGCAAAGTGAAATCACCATGTTCATTTTCTGTTGATCAATAATTCATTTTGATAATGCGTTATTGTCAAAGTAATTGGAATTCGGTAGAAAAATCGAAACTAAATCTCTTTGATTGAGGTGATACACAATTGACAGTTTGGAACTTGAAAACACTTGTCCCCCTGCCCTGTAGAAGTTTTGAATACCAACGTGCAGTTACTTTTTTTTTTTTTTACTTAATCAACAATTCAATTTGACACTTAGCTTGCACATTGCACTTAACTTGTGACTAACATATTGAACAAAACAAAATGTTTCAAACTTTTTCACTGCCAGTTGTCATATTCTCCAAGTATTTTGCAGATTTGGGTAACTTGCAAAATGTATTGTTTTCAAACTCATGCTGTAGGGATAAGTGTTAAGATACAAAATTGAATGGTGAAGTCATATTTGTACCAATGGGCCACTGTAGAGCAACTACAAATACCACAGACATGCATAGCCAAACAGAAATCAAATGTAAACTACCAGACATCGCAAACAGTAACATGCATTCTAAATAAATTTGTTGAAAGTGGATAACACCTCAGAGAAGAATGTGAATAATAATGTGAATAAACATAAACAAAGAATTCTTCAAAACAAATTACAGGCAAGCCATAGAATTTCTAAAGAAGCTTTTCAGAGAGTAATAATACTACTTACTAGATAATTTTATTCTAGTTATCAACTGTAACAACCACTGCTAAAAAAAATCAGTCCTTTAAATGTTTTGATAAGGAGTCTTTAATTTAGCAGTTACTCTGTTATCAATTTGCCAAATTATATTCACTTTTTTAGCAATTAATTTATCAAGACACTGTGGTCACAACAGCAGAGTTTTTGTTCAGCATGTAAATAAAAATTCATTTGACCACAGAATGAAGTCTCTTGTTGTTTGTTGTTTTTAAATGGTTAAAGAAAATTTTGAACAGTACTCAGCAGCCAGGCCACATTTTCATTGCATCATTCTGTCCAAGAGGTTTTGTCCAGTTGGCTTCCGACAAGCCTTTTAATTACCACTCTGGGTTATGGCTGCTCTTGAACCATATTATTTTGAGCCAAACATGTTTCAGACTCCAAAATGATAGCATTGAAGATAGTGAAGTGCAAATATATCTTGCTGACTTTGTGATGCAAGTCAGTTGCAGGTTTCTCTCACAGGACTTCCTGCCAATTTCAAGTCAGACAGAATGAAGTCACATAAACACGGCCTGGCTGCCAAGTACAGTTTCAAAACGGTGGCCCCCATAGTCACTTTTTTCGAGACAAATTTCTATAGTAGGATAGTAGGATAGTAGGCACTTCAGAGGCTGAAACTTCAGCAAAAGGAAAAGCCGGAATGTTTACTTGCTATAGGCGAAGACAAAAAGAAAGGGTTTTTTGGAGTGACCTTCTTTTTAAGTTGAAAAAAAAAACCTTGACTTCTGATGCTGAGCTTCATTTTACACTACTTAGAAAGGAAATTTTTGGGAAAAAATTTTTCTTTACAATTGGACTGCAGAAATATTTTTAAATATACATGCAAATGTCGAACAAGAATGAATGAACTGATAAGTCATCTACTTTCAGAAGTGTTCTCACACTCATGAAAAAATACTGTATTTCCTCAGTTGGCCCCCTTCCTCTGTTAAGAGTCCAACCTGCCCATTTATTTTTACATGATGAACATTCAGTAACCCTATCAGGAATAAAAGCAGAATTATACCCTCCAGTGCCCCCCCTCCCACTGTGTGAAGGATTTATTGACCCATCCATGGAATTCCTTCTTGACAACCTGTCGTAAAGTTTATCTGCAACCCTTCAACTACTGAAATTGAAGTTTTGTAGTTTTTTTCTTAGGGCAAGAAAGAATACAATGTACAGATCTATGTACAAGATTACCATGTTGTAATAAGCTTCTCCCCTCCCCCAAATTACTCCCATGCCAATCTATTTTTGACTGTAATGATCTCAATGGCAGGGTGTTGTCTAGAATGGGAAAACCAATCAGGGGTACATGTATGCAGAGTCCAGTATCCCTTAACCCAATCACTTTCATTTTCCTGTTTTGAACCATATGGCGGGTGATCATAATTTATTACTAACAGTGTGGCAGTGAACCAGCAGCTCAGCACTCTCTAGCCATAAATTTCTAAGCCCTTCAAGATGAGGTCAAAAAGAACAGAAGTTCCTGGTGGTGTCAATGATAAGTACAGATTATCTGATTGTTTTGTACAATCCCCGAACTTTGAATTGGAAGTATTGATTACATTGAGTCTCCATTCTAATAAGGAGGTCTTTCCAACTCTCCTTTTCAACCTACAAATTTCAGTTTTGACATGCTACATGTACAGTATATTACTGTTAAGCCCTTCTTCCAAAGAGCTTCCCCTTCTTACATTTTTTTTCCCTTTCTTACATACATGTATGGGCAAAAATCAGGAAGTCCAACAGGGGTTTATAGGAGGAAATACAGTAAAAACATAAAATATAACCAAATGAAATGTTATCCACTTTAAAAACTAATTTACTTTTGGAGCCAATGAAAGCATTTAAAATTATTTACATGTCTGTGGTATTTCAAAATTAAAAGCAGAACTTGGTTGACATCAAGGAATGCAATGATCAACTCAAAACTAACCCTTAACTGGGGGAACTCTGGGAAATAATAGTGAATCACAACAAGTTTGGAGAGTGGGGGGTAAGGGTGTGGGAAGAGGATTGAGGAAGTCACTCTGTCCCATTCTGTGGTGCCCAACCACAAAGAAAAAAAGTGGACAAGTTTCCTGAAGTAGTTTGTCTAATGTGAAAGGACTGATGCTTTGAGAACCTGTCAAGTCATTATGAAAAGGGTAGTAATCAGTGACTGATCAGTTATGGTCTGATTCACCTGGTTCATTTTTGGTGAAGTTTGTGTTGAGGCTGGTTGAAGAGCACCATGTGAGTTCTGTTGAGGTCAAGAAATACTGTAGTAACTACTGTAGGTGCAAGTAGTTGTTGGTATAAGTTGAGTAGTGTCTGTTCTTAGTAAGTTTGGTGGTCATTTGTTGAAAGTGTGTTGTACTATTCTTGGCTTGCACTGTCATCCAATAAAAAAATAATTTGAAAACCATTTGGTGGATAAAGTTAAGAAATTGTGATGTTATAAGAGATTGGTAAAGAAGACACTTCTCCAAGTTTTAAGTCTGTATGTTCTCCTAAACTTCAGATATTCATTGAAATATTTTGTACAAATTTACAGAGCCCGGTATGGAGCCGCCATGTTGATGCACCTCTGTAGGACACCAACATGGCAGCCAGAAAATAGTGCAAACATCTGGAACTTACTTTGTCTATCTAGGCAACTGATTATCTGTGCTGAACAAACAAGCATTTACATAAACACTTTTCCTAACACTTTAACTTCTGAATGGGCTAAAAATCACGAGATAAGTATATATTTTTTTACAAACGCCTTCGTAGCTTTATGTCACGCACCACCATAACTCTGAAATTCAAAATGTGCTGGTTTCCAGACGAAGCAAGCTACTGAGCTGAAAGTTGTAAACAGATGTGAATTAACCCCCTCTTATGCCTGATGAGCATAAAAACTTTGGTGGCTCCTTAGTTTTAGATTTTAGAAAATGATGACATCACATGCAAGCCAAGGATAGGTGTTAATTTGAATGGAGTTAGTTCTGTAGTTTGGTCTAGTTTTTTTTCCAAGGTATACAAAAGGAACCTTCCCATTTTCTCCATTTATTCCCTGAATTTTCTCTTATTTTGAAAAATTAAAAATTCCCTGGCTATTTTGGATCCTGACCTGTGGCAACCTATAAGAACAGTGCATCATTTAAAAAAGGAAAAAAAGTGGTGCATTTTAATATTTTTCTGCCCTAGAATTTGATGACTTGGGGTAACCTGTAGAGGTGTCCTTAGGGAATTCCCTGAAGGAACCAGGTTAAGTTTTGATTTGATCATTGCATAAAAACACAAGTGTTTACCTGGTCCTGGATTGCAAAAAAAAAAATCATTATTCTAGAATAAGCTTATGGATAATGTCCTCCTCCTGTCTTGTCCTGAGGTATTTTGTCTTCAGCTGTTCAAAAGAAGAAATAGAAAAATTTAGATACTGTACAAATGTTTATAGTTTAGTGGTATACTGTAACACTAAGTGAAATATGCTGATGATATAACTGTTTTTGTTAAAGATATTTTGGTCTGGTCATAGGCTGCTACAACAATTTGAAAACTGTTCTGGTCTCTGAATAAAGCAATCTAAATCAGAAGTACTTTGGCTGGAATCATTACATCAGAGAAAAGAATCTATTCTAAATCTAAAATCAAGCGATGAGCCTGTTTACACCTCGGGTGTATATTTTTCATATGACGATGATCTTACCACTAAAAAAAGCTTCTTTGAAAAGTTGCCTAAACTTAAAAAGACACTCAACATTTGAAGGTCTCAAGACATATCTATATGGAAGAGCAAACGTAGTCAAAACATTGGCAATATCCAAACTAACTTTTATCTGCAGTGTGTTAGACACTCCAAAATGGTTTACCGATGAAGTAAACATAAGGTGTACATGTAGAAGTACAAGAATCCAAAACTAAAAAAACTTGACTATAATATTAAAAATAAGAACAAGGGGGGACTTAATATGTTAGATTTTACATTATTCGATAAGGCATTAGACAGTCTGGGTAAAGCACTTGTGTGCTAATGATAAAAGTGCATGGAAATTTTTCCCACGATCCTTACATTCCAACGTTGACGGCAACCTTCTTTTCTAGTGTAATTATGACATTCAATATCTACCCCTGAATGAAAACTTACCAAAATTCTATCGAGATATAATCTGACAAAAAAATTAATAATGTCAAATCAAATAACATGGAATAATCAGGTTATTCGAGTAAACAAGTCATCTGTTTTTTTTTTCCCTGGTTGGAAAAAAGTCGGCATTGAAAATCTCTTGTGCCTTTTCAACAAGGAAAGTAACACCTTGATGCCTTTTAAAACTTTCATGCAGAAATACAACGTCCAGAGTAATTTTCTACATTATTATATGGCCAGCTCTGTGAGAGGGCAAGATGAATCAAATCCTGCGCTGTGATTGGCTACGCGAGCAGGCAAGATGGAGCTATCTTGCCCACTCGGGACTACCCGCCGTGTCCCGCAAGGAAAATATACGCGAAAGCCACATAAATCCTTTATTGACCGAGCTTGTTCGGTCAAGATTGCTGGATATTGGCCTCATTCTTTTTTTGCGAGTTTATGGACCTCGACTCGCCATCTTGACCTCACACTTGGTCAATAACCCATACATTGTACGTATTACAGCCTTCTATCTGCAATACCACATAAATGGAGAACTATGCTAAAGCAGGAATGTCTTCTACCATCAACTGAATATGTACCACTTGCAATCGAAAAGGTCACATGCAAAACAATTTACAATACTGTACTCAATCACCAGCACTTCCTCCTCCAACTGCAAAGGGAAGACTCACTGACTGCCACTTTATCTTTCAAGAAAGGCAAATTAACAAATCAAATGTGGTTTACTCTGGTTTGTAGATGTACACTTATCAACAATGATATGCATCATCACAGTGGTCAAAATGTTGTGGACTCACAAGGTGCACCCGAGTGGGTTCACAACAATTTTGGCCACTGTGATGACACATATCATTGTTGATAAGAGTACAGACAACGCTAAACTACATTTAGATTTGTTTTTTACCACAATATCAACGTCAAAGAAAATGTTTTTTCAAAGCGCAAGCTGAAAAAGGCATTTTGCAACACATTGACCAGAGCAGCGTTGTCTGAACTCTTATTGACAACAGCATATTAGCCAATCAGGTTACAAGATTAGCAGCAATTGTGGTAAAAAATCTATTCAACCATTATACTCAGCTCTCTCGCAGTTGAACATTTTCTACTTTTCAGTCTCTTCAATGCTTTCCGGAAGAATGGCACAAAATATTAAAGACAATAAAAATCTCCTCACAAACTCGTGATCTTATCCAAACTGATGTCAATTTATGTATTGATGGGAAAGAAGTCAATTTCCAAAATCTTCAATTGAAGTCATTATATGACAGTTTTGTTTCTAAGATATCCAGTATACCAATAGCGCAAACGAAATATAAGGAAGCTTTCAGCATGCACACATTCCAGTAAGAAAAAGATATATCTACTGCCCTTCAAAACAACACTGGATACTAAAATAAGAGAATTTCATTATAAAATATTAAACAGGATCTTATATACAAACAAGATGCTAAACTAGATCCTCCCTTATGCAATTTTTGAGAAAAGAAGTTGGAGACCATAGAACATCTCTGTGGCGAAAATACTGTGTCGGGGGGGTACTGACAATCACAACATACATGATGATGTTTCATACAAAACGAAGTTAAAAAAGCTAGCTGAGACCCGATCAAATGGAAAGAAATACATCTTACTACAGTTAACAATCTAAATAAATCAAATATATTTTGTTTGTCCATAAAGCTTACCTGCAATCCGAGTTCAATCGCTCGCCAACAAAGCTCTCCAACTCCCAGCGAAGTTCTTCCCCTGAATATACAACAGGTACACTGCGATAAGCATAAAGTCCTCTATACGAACAAAGCATGAGAGCACTATAACGAAATGTGCTAAATATACAATAAATAAGACCAAATTAACCTTTATGCATGCCTTTTTTTCAGCCTCGTTCAACTTTCGCGGTTCAAAAACATGGACGAACTGTTTTGCAAAGAATGCTGGGAGAGTTCACTCACCTCGCGCGTTACCCGCGCGAGTCGTTGTTGCGTTAATCCACTTTCATTCATGACCATTCACGCCTTAACGGATTGATATCTTAGTTGTGGACTGTTGTGACCGGACAAGACCTCCGACTTAGTACCTACTGGCAGGAAATTTATAGGTAGTCAGCCATTAAGCATTTTAGCACATGTAAAATAGCTTGACTTTTTGTTAGCCCGTGATGGCAAAACACGCGAGAGTTCTTCTCTTGGTAAAAGATATCGTGCTATTTTCAGAAAAGGCCTTATTTAGCAAGTGCCTTGGTTCAGACAGAAAAAAATTATAAAGAGTCATGTGAATTATACTAATCATAAGCCAGCTTAACTTGAAATAGGTTCTTTATTCCTAATTATTGACCAAAGTGCGCAAACAGTTTTCAGACCAAAATGGTTTCAGAACTATACGCTTTGAGGCCCAATAACTCTATAGCTACCCGCGAGGGGCTACTCTCCCTCGCTAGCCGGAAAAGAGGAGCGTGGACTGACCGGAGTGTGCAAACATTTTTTCAGACCAAAATGGTCAAATTCAGACCAGAATGGCTTCAAAACTATATACCCTCTGAGGCCCCATAACCATATACCTTACACAGGGGAGCACCCCGGGAGGCTATCTCTCCCTCGATCCAGGAAAAGAGAGTGTAAGATGATCGCAGGTGATCTTAGGACAAAGAAAAGTTGAAGGGGATCTAGTTAACTAGACAACTCCGCAAGAGGAAACACTAATCACGAGATCGCTAGAATTTCACCCATAAATTCGGTTTAACAAAACGTTCAAAAGAAACAGCTTGAAACGCAATTCAATAGAATCTACTACAGTACTGCGAACTGGTTTAAAATGGGTGAAAATTTGCGCATGTGTGAGCAGATTCGCGTCGCATTCCTCGCAGTCCATATTGACCATGTTCCTGGTCGATAACACCATAACACAGAGAGTTCAGGTCGTTTTTGTTTCATGTCTAGAACGGCTGGGTACGTCGTTTTTTTGAGTTATTTTTTTGTAAAAAAAATACCTCTTAGTCGGCGCGTCGGGTATGTTATGGACGGGTCAATGGATGAGGGAGTGAGTGAGAGATGTATGTATGTCACACCAATCAGATTGGATCTACTATAAACAGCCAATCAAATTTCTTGTTGTAAATGTAAATGGTATGTGAGAAGATTTGATCCCGATAGAGTTCAGAACGGCCATATTTATTCTTCTATAAAAGAGGAGGAAGTATTCATATATTGGGTTTACTTCGACATTTTTTGTGGGTTAGGCTGAGGATTTTAGTTAAATGAACGAGATGAGCCTTCAGGTTTGAAACAGTTCGTGAGTTAGTAGCATGCAAATGCAACGAGATATTTTTATTTTTAGTTACAAAGGTAACTTGATACTTTTGTTTTTCACAAGGAGTAAATTCAATTAGAGGTCACGAATCGTCGCTTCTAGTTCTTAGGACATGTTTTAGAGGGGACGAGACTTTAGATTTGAAACAGTTCTAACATTTACAATAGTAAGTGCGGGTAACGATTGTTTTGTTCTTGTTGCATGCAAATATAACGAGATATTTTTGTCTTTTAGTTACAAAGTGTAATTTGACACTCTTGTTTTTCACAAGGGAGTAAATTGAATTAGAGCGGACGAATCGTCACCACTCTTTCCCACGAGATGTTTGCTATCTTTAGTAACAAATGGTAACTTAACACTTTTGTTTTTTATATGGAAGTAAATTCAATTAGAGCTGACAAGTTATCGGCTGTTGTTTCCAGGATATTAAACAAAAAAGAAGCTTTCATTTCTGGACAGTTTTTACGTCTCTGCAGTAGCAGCCTAATAGTTTTATTTGATGACATTCATTTCAGTGCGATACCTTTAAAGGTAAAAAGTATGAAAACTGTTCAAATGTTCTTTGAAGACTGCGCGGCACCAAGTTAAAGTGCAATTTAATTAAATCAGACTTTCAACGTGTCAGAGGTTTTTTCTCTTTCTTTCTATTTTCGGTGAAGTTGTGTCGTGTTGTGTTGTGTAAAAAGGTAAACTTACGACTCGTATAAAATGCCAAAAAGTCTCTAAATTAACCTGAGTATTTTTGAGCAAAAATTCCTCTTGGGGGTTGGAGGGGTTATGTGATCGGTGAGTGATGGAGTTATGCATGTGCACGTGTCACACCAATCACAGTGCGTGTTGTATCAAAGAACGAATCAAATTGCCTGTTAGAAAATAAGATGGTATCTACATCAATCTGAAGACGTGTCAGATTACTGTAGTTTGTTCAGTCAAACATTTTATGGCTTACTATTCAGCTATCTTACCATGACCGATGTAACATCGCAACCAAAAAAACTTTTCAAATTAACCAAATCATTACTGTACCATGAATGCTCCAATCTCCGACACTTCACACAAAAAAATAACTCTTGCACGCCTTGCGTGCCTATGTTTTATTCTTCAGCAGTCAGCTCTGTTTGCGGATCGGTTCTGCCGGCAGAAAGTATGACAAGGGTTAAGAAGCTTCAATGTAACATCAGGAGTCTTAATCGGTGACTCCGTCCTCGAATATGGCTCCTGATGAAACGGTTCTAGTCAGAGACCAGTCAGTGGATATTTTCGTTATCTTGCGTAGAACTAATTTACAAGTAATGTTAATATTTTCCTTTTAATCTGTCTTTCTAATTGTTTGTCATGTGTTATTCTGTTTTTTAAGTAATCTGATAATAACTGATCCGCCTAGATTAGCCACAAGTTGCCACAAGGGCTTGCCACAAGTTGCTCGGCAACTTTTTGGCAACTTTTCGTATTTCGAGCAACTTTTTTTGCTTCAAGCAAGTTTTTGCATTTTGAGCAATTTCTAGTTTTCTAGATATGGGTGCAGCTTTTAGTGCTTTAATTTGCCATGCTTCCATATTTTACAATGTTTCAGCAGGCAATTTGTGAATGTCCTTAATTTTTTTAAAAGTTTTTTTAACGAATTTTTTTACATTTTTTAAAAAAAAAAATTTAAATTTTTAAAAACATTTTAAAAACATTTTGATATTGATGCGTAGTATTTACTCACACGCATTGTGAACAAATTTATTTAGCGACGCTGGTTACAATGCAAAATTGTACAAAAGAGCTTAGAAATGTTACTTTTGTTGTGCAGATTGCTTATCTTTGCATCAGACCAAATAAAAGAAGAGAGAAACTGTTGTTACCGTTTTATAGGGATTGCGTGACATCCGGGAGACTAAGTATGTATAACTTACACCATGTGACCTAGTTGGTTTTCGAAGTCGTCGATCGATTGTAATCGGAGGTTTTATCCTGAGTTTTACCCAGGAGTTTTAGTATTAAAATCGTTGAGTTTCAAGAGTTTTGAGTCAAGTGGATAATGGAATCAACATAAACAAAAAAAGTTTTTGCTTTTTTTAGCAACTTTTGAGCAATTTTCGTTACGAAAAGCAACTTTTGGGCAACTTTTTAAGTAATTTCGGGCAACTTTTTGGGAAATTTCGAGC